>NC_081407.1:414929540-415214540 GCF_030272615.1 Cryptomeria japonica | reverse complement strand
GATAGGAAGAGAGGGAGAGAATATGATAGGGAGAGGGGGAGGGAGAGAGAAATATTAGGGGGTAGGAAGAGAGGGATAGAATAGGATAAGGAGAGGGGGAGGGAGAGAGAGTTAGAGACAAAGAGAGAAGAGGATAGGAAGAGAGGGAGAGAGATAGGGAAATAAAGAGAAGGGAGAGAGGTGAGAATAGGATTAAGAGAGAGAGAGAGAGAGAGAGAGAGAGAGAGAGAGAGTAGGGGGTAGGAAGAGAGCAATAGAATAGGATAATGAGAGGGAGAGAGAGAGAGAGGGAGAGAGAGAGAGAGAGAGAGAGAGAGAGAGTAGGAAGAGAGGGATAGAATAGGATAAGGAGAGGGGGAGGGAGTTAGAGACAGAGAGAGAAGGGGATAGGAAGAGAGGAAGAGAGATAGGGAAAGAAAGAGAAGGGAGAGAGAGACAGATAGGGGGGAGGGGCAGAGAATTAGAGACAAAGAGAGAAGGGGATAGGAAGAGAGGGAGAGAGATAGGGAAAGAAAGATATGGGAGAGAGGGTGATAATAGGATTAAGAGAGGGAGGGGGAGAGAGAGAGAGAGAGAGAGAGGGGGGGGGGGGAGGGAGAGAGAGGGGGAGAGATAGAGGACAAAATTGGGAGAGAGGGAGGGCGGGCGGAGATGGGGAGAATAGGATAAAGAGAGGGAGATTGGGAAAAGGAGAGAGAGAGAGAGAGAGAGAGAGAGAATAGGACATATGAAGAGAGTGGGATTGGGAAAAGGAGAGAGAGAGAAAGAGATAGAGAGAGAGAGAGAATAGGATAAGGAGAGGGGGGGAGAGAGGGGGAGAGATAGAGGACAAATTGGGAGAGAGGGAGAGGGAGAGGGAGAGGGAGAGGAGAGGGAGGGCGGAGATGGGGAGAATAGGATAAAGAGAGGGAGAGGGAGGGAGATTGGGAAAACGAGAGGTGGAGAGAGACAGAGACAGAGAGAGATAGAGAGAAGGGGATAGGAAGAGAGGGAGAGATAGGGAAAGAAGAGAGAAGGGAGAGAGGGTGAGAATAGGAGAGAGAGAGAGAGAGAGAGAGAGAGAGCGGGGGGAGGGAGAGAGATTTAGAGACAGAGACAAGCGGATAGGAAGAGAGGGAGAGAGATAGGGAAAGAAAGAGAAGGGAGAGAAGGTGAGAATAGGATTGAGAGAGAGAGAGAGAGAGAGAGAGAATGGGATAGGAAGAGAGGGAGAGAATATGATAGGGAGAGGGGGAGGGAGAGAGAGAAATATTAGGGGGTAGGAAGAGAGGGATAGAATAGGATAAGGAGAGGGGGAGGGAGAGAGAGTTAGAGACAAAGAGAGACGAGGATAGGAAGAGAGGAAGAGAGATAGGGAAATAAAGAGAAGGGAGAGAGGTGAGAATAGGATTAAGAGAGAGAGAGTAGGGGGTACGAAGAGAGCAATAGAATAGGATAATGAGAGGGAGAGAGAGAGAGAGAGTAGGAAGAGAGGGATAGAATAGGATAAGGAGAGGGGGAGGGAGTTAGAGACAGAGAGAGAAGGGGATAGGAAGAGAGGGAGAGAGATAGGGAAAGAAAGAGAAGGGAGAGAGAGAGAGAGATAGATAGGGGAGGGGGAGAGAATTAGAGACAAAGAGAGAAGGGGATAGGAAGAGAGGGAGAGAGATAGGGAAAGAAAGAAATGGGAGAGAGGGTGATAATAGGATTAAGAGAGGGAGGGAGGGAGGAAGAGAGAGAGAGGGAGAGAGAGAGAGAGAGAGAGAGAGAGAGAGAGGGAGGGAGGGAGGGAAGAGATGGGGAGAATAGGATAAAGAGATAGAGAGAGAGAGAGAGAGAGTAGGGGGTAGGAAGAGAGCAATAGAATAGGATAATGAGAGGGGGAGGGAGTTAGAGAGAGAGAAGGGGATAGGAAGAGAGAGAGAGAGAGAGAGAGAGAGAGAGGGGGGGGGATAGAATAGGATAAGTAGAGGGAGAGGGAGAGGGAGTTAGAGATAGAGAGAGAAGGGGATAGGAAGAGAGGGAGAGAGATAGGGAAAGAAAGAGAAGGGAGAGAGAGAGAGAGGGGGGGAGGGGGAGAGAGTTAGAGACAAAGAGAGAAGGGGATAGGAAGAGAGGGAGAGAGATAGGGAAAGAAAGCAAAGGGAGAGAGGGTAATAATAGGATTGAGAGAGAGAGAGAGAGAGAGAGAGAGTGGGGGAGGAGGGAGGGAGAGGAGAGAGAGAGAGAGTAGGGAGAGGAGGAGGGAGAGAGAGAGAGATAGTAGGGGGTAGGAAGATAGGGATAGAATAGTATAAGGAGAGAGTTAGGGAGAGAGTTAGAGAGAGAGAGAGAGAATGGGATAGGAAGAGAGGGAGAGAAGTGGAGAGGGAGAGGGGGAGGGAGAGAGAGTTAGAGAGACAGAAGAGAGTAGGGGGTAGGAAGATAGGGATAGAATAGGATTAGGAGAGGGGGAGGGAGAGAGAGTTAGAGACAAAGAGAGAAGGGGATAGGAAGAGAGGGAGAGAGATAGGGAAAGAAAGAGAAAGGAGAGAGGGTGAGAATAGGATTAAGAGAGAGAGAGAGAGAGAGAGAGAGAGAATAGGATAAGGAGAGGGGGATGGAGGGAGAGTTAGGGACAAAGAGAGAAGGGGATAGGAAGAGAGAGAGAGAGAGAGAGAGAGAGAGAGAGAGAGAGAGAGAGAGAGACTAGGGAAATGGGGAGGGGGAGAGAGAGTAGGGGGTAAGAAGAGGGATAGAATAGGATAAGGAGAGGAGGAGGGAGAGAGTGTTAGACATAGAGAGAGAAGGGGATAGGAAGAGAGTGAGAGAGATAGGGAAAGAAAGAGAAGGGAGAAAGGGTGAGAATAGGATTGAGAGAGAGAGAGAAGGGGATATGAAGAGAGGGAGAGAATAGAAAAAGGAGAGAGGGTGAGAAAGGCAATTAGAGAGAGAGAGGGTGGAGATGCGAGAGAGAGAGAGAGAGAGAGAGAGAGAGAGAGAGAGAGAGAGAGAGAGAGAGAGAATAGGATAAGGTAACGAGAGGGGGAGGGAGAGGTAGGGGAGAGAAAGAGAGAGAAGGGGAGAGGGTGATAATAGGATAGGATAACAAGAGAGAGAGAGAGAGGGGGTGAGAGACATGAGGTAGAGAGAGAACGAGAAGGAGAAGAGGGTGAGAGACTTGGCAGAGAGAGAAGTGTGAGGGGGAGAGAGATGAGATAGAACTCAAGAAGGATAATTAGGGCTCAGAATAGACAGAGACGGTGATGGGAGAAGGAAGACGAGAGAGAGGAAAAGAAGAGAGACATGCATGTATACAAACATATATAATATATCTATATAAATATATGTATATATATAACTATAGATATGCATATATACATACATAAACACATATTATATATGTATTTGTGAAAATCAAAATAATGGTTTTTCATAACCCGTACGGGTTTTGTGAAACTCAAAATGATATTTTTCATAACCAGTACGAGTTATGAAAAACCATAATTTTGGTTTTTCATAACCAGTACGGGTTATGAAAAATCATATTTTTGGTTTTCATAACCCGTACAGGTTTTGGGAAATTCAAAATGATGGTTTTAGTTCTACATAACCCGTACGGGTTATGTAGAACTATGAATGGTACTTTTTGTTTTTCAAAACCTGAGCGAGTTATATTGCACATCAGAACCCGTGCGGGTTTTGGCTTGGTAAGAGGGTTGGAAAATGACCCTAAGACTTGGAAGCCCATTTTCCCTCTATTTCTGTCCCTTTACACATTTTTTCATCTTCCAACATGATTTCTTGACTTCATCATCATCAGGTTTACAAATGATCAAGTGGGTATCTCTAAAATTACCACCATAATCTCACACGTCTTCTCATCTTTCTGACCATATAATTTTTTCTATTTTTAGACAACATTAGCATAGTAAACTTTAATTTTCTTTACTAGTGCTTTAACAGTCCTCAGAGACATACATCTACCATTTTTTTAATAACTTTTGATATACTTGACCAAATTCAAAATAAATTACATATTATTGTTCTACACTAGATTCTATACAATTTAAAAAAAAAATGTTTTCATTTTCGATTATTTTGATGCAAGTTAAGCCCAGCGCACAAACAGGTACCAAATTTTCAGGATGTGGCCACTTCAAAAAATCATTAAAAACAAATACTCATTGAAAAATTACAAAAAAATACACAACTTCTAGATCTCAATCTTACTTATAATCCTACCAAAGGATTTTACAAAATACTAAATCTAATTATATATTTTGTGCAACGCACGAAAATAGCTATGTTATGTTTTTCAGAAAAAATTGGGAACAATTTTTCATGCGAGAAAGGTTTGACCCTCTTAATCTTATCCAATTTTTAAAAACTTTAGTATTTTAGAAACTAGATTTAGAGTACTACAATTCTTATTTTTTTCTCAACTCCTAGTTTTGAGTGCGTGACCTTCTAATATCTCTTTGAAGTTCATGTTTACCTATTTTCAGAAAAAAAAAAAAAAAAAAAAAAAGAAAGTGGCCACTTATACCCCCCTTTTTGTTCACCATCTTGGTGCACTTACCCAAGACTATTGTCTAAAGAGGAGGCCAGATAGAAAGGAATAGAAATTATTTTACCATGCCTAAAATGGTAGTAAAAGATACTGGCATATCTGCCATCGAACGTAATATACGTCATGATGAACTCGGCCATGTCCGCCCAGGAAGCCATAAGATCTTTCCTGTTGTAGCCACCATTAGCCATTTTGTTAACTCTTGAGTGCTCCTTATCTTTGTCGAAAAGATTCGCCAAGTCCTCCTCCCCTATTTTCCTGTCTCTATAGAACCTTCTGCCATTCATCGCCAGACCAGTAACTATCGCCACTAGGGTTTCATCCAGCTGGTAATCAACACCATAAGCCCTCAGAACCCCTTTCTTCCACCCATTGACAAAGGTTTCTGTGAGCAAAGGAGAAGGGCCATGAAGTCTTTTCGAGAAGGGGAAAACTCCCCCATCAATGATTTCCTTCCACACCTCCTTGGTTTTCTTCCATTTCTCACAAGTAGACGGTTCTTGCTTGTTCTTGTCCCCACCCATAATGATCTGGGTCGCCAAAAAGTAGGAAATGGGCCACACCAGAGAAGTCTTCAAACAGTAGTAGGAAATGGGCCACACCAAAAAAGTCTCCTAACAGTAGCAGAAAATGAGCCACACAATTAGACAGAAAATCCAGGCACAAGGAAAGTTTCTAGATCTTCGGTTAGGGAAAACAAAAAGGAGTCGTTTCCCCAACAACTCAATCAAATAATGATTAAAGTTCATTGATTATTGCAAGTGGGTGGAATCATCACAAGCCAGATCACATAGGTTTAGCCGCCATGTAGCCCACCACCATATTGGCCAGTAGATCCGTTGTTTTGTTGCCTTCCTGAAATACGTGTAAAATTTTGAATTCTTCCAACTCATTTATTATATCTCGGCAATCCTTGATCAGACCCAATCTAATCTTGTTGTGTAGTGGAAAGTAATCCACATATCCTTCATCGAAGGATAAATTCTAGTGGAGCAAAGAGCACCTCTACTACATCAAGCTCAATCGGAGGAAGAGTAGAAGCTAAGGTATAATGGTTATTGTAATGGGTGGAAAATTAGGATTTCCACAGTGAGAGGGATGAAAACCACTAATTTGCCATTATATTCAAAAGAGGGGTGAGATCCAATAGATTTAGTCACAAACTAGCAAAGATAAGGACTAAAAATATTGATTAGATTCAAGGTGTGGATTTGTTTACCCTCTTTTGTGAGTTGAATTACTGAAATTAGGGTAAAGTGTTGAAAATGAAGGTAAAAACACGGAAACAATAAGCTACAGTGTCGGATTGAGCCATGCACCTGGATTTGAGAATTGTAAGAGGATTCACACCTGCTCCCAAAAAAATCTCCTAAAATGTCGGGACCATGGTGCCCATCACTGTAAATAATGTCTATCATGAAGATCACAACTTTGTACCTATTTCCTGCACACAAAAAAAAGGGAAATAGGTTGGGAATAGGGGTTTGCCTAAGTCAAAACCCCGTTTTGAATCAACCTTGAATGAAATATTGCAAATACTGAAATAAAATGATGGAAGGATATACTTCAAATCCGAAATGACTAATAATGATGCTTTGCTTCTTGAATGTAATCACATATGTTGTATGAAATGACATGAACATGGCAAAACCTAATCACACACACATGCTTGCATATGAATGCTACAACTTTCTCCACAATGGTTGAATGAAGGAAATGTAGCGTTGAAGATCTCTAGAAATGCTTGATAATACTTCACTGATGCAAGAATGATTGATTGCTTAGATTGAATTAGATGAAAAAGAGTTGAGAATGATGCCTTAGATAGGGATTTCATGATTGAAGACACCTTTAGGCCGACCTAGAATTTATATAATTCTTCATGAAGATAGATTTAAACATTATAATACCACCAAAAAACGATCGTGAAATTCAGGGAGTAAAAGTTGGGACCGATGTGAATCACATCGATCCGACCAACTTTTTTCTAAATTTTTAGGGATGCAAGATATCATGATTATAAGGTGATCCCCAATTTTAGGTGACAATTCAAGGTGTTTAGATATGCGAAATTGGGCCTTGAAGGTTGAAATAGGACCTAATTAGGACTTTAATAAATTAATTGATTAAAAGGATAAAATAAAAAAGGGGCGCACTTAGGGTTAAGGGCCCAATTTTATGATGTGTGGACTGATAAAAGAGGACTTTAGATTTAATTTAATTAATTAATTCAATTCTTAAAAGGAATTTAAAATGTAGAATGTAATTCACTAAGGCGGGTGCTAACCCAAGCATGAAATTGTGCCATCCAATTAATGATGTACAATTTACGATGCTACATTTAGCCCTCACTTTAGGAGAGTATGAGCTTACGATCATACTCTCAGTAGAGTATAAAGATGAGATGAAGAGAGGAGAAAATAGGAGTGCAATCACAAGGAGATGAGACTTCACTAATTTTGAGGAACCAAGCCCACAATCTTAGGATCTTAACTCACACAATCATATGCAAGGACACATAACACAAGGGGTTAGTAGTAAAAACAAGACCTCAAGTCAACTAGTCAAAGAGACCTCAATAATAAAAATATCTCAATCACTAATTATATCATTCTTTAAAAATTCCATCACAAGAACACAAGTGATCATATAAAAGAGCAAAACACACATCACCCATGAACCATCAATAGAAAAGCTATGAGCTCATGAGTAGAAGGAAAGAGAGAGCACTGATACACACTAGATGTGTTTTTATAGATGATCCATGAGAAGAATGATGAGAAAGGACATGGATACCTTTCTCCCAGAATTTTTTATCTAGGTGATCCATGTTGGGGAGGAGAATAGTAATAGTTTGGTTGTTTTTAGCTAGTTACATTCATCCTTGTGCATGTGTGCAAGTGATTCCTAGTTTCAAGTATATAACACCTTGTATAAGAGTTTGTTTCCTTTGGTTTCGAGCGCGCATCAACCTATTTATTTAAGACATGTAATGTAAATGCAAATGCCAAGGGGCGAATATGTAAATGCCAAGGGGCAAATAACAGATACATGCCTAGTTTCGAGGACATCCCTTGTAAGAGTTTGTTTTCTCTAGTTTCGGGAATGTATACCCCTCTCTAAGACATATATCAATGTTGTGTTTGGTTTCAGGCATGAAGCATCTTGTATAAGAGTTTTTTCTTTGGTTTCGAGAATGAACACCCCGTCTAAGACATGCAAAAGTGATATGCAAAAATATGATACTATGGTACAAAGGGATCAATATGGGTGCCCCCACCCCTTAAGATATTAGCATAGCTTTATGTTGTTGTCAAAAGGAATCTTAGAGACAAGGATACCTAACCTTCAACACCAAGGAGATATCCTTTAGTCAACAATGTTCATAAATCAAAGCTAAAGAGGGAATATTCTTATAAGCAAGGATAAGATAGTTGAAAAGAGATATCTTGCAACAAGTGTAAAGAGGATCCTTGGAGGAGAAGAGATCTTTCTCAAAATAAAGCTTCCTCCAAGAGGAATTTTTTGAGCAAACATAACATATTTTACCAAGTGAAGGAGAGACAGAATTCATACCTTCCCCTATTTCTAGGTGAAAGAGATTCTTGATGAAGGATGACACACTTTTGGCCCAATGTGAGGGGTAATTTTATGATAAATATATATTAACAAGTGTAAAAGAGGTTGTAGCTAAGGACATATACCTCTTGTATAAGAGAGAATCCTTGAGCAAACAAACATATTCACACAAGGAATGACATCAAATCAAAAGTGAATGCCACTCAACAAAGGAAAAGTGGATCCTTAGAAAGGATAAGAGAGAGATAATTGCCCCCCATGCGTAGGGATGATGAGAAGAATTGCACAACCTATAAGGAGAGATTAAACATAGCCAAATGCACAATATACTTGTTATAAGTGTCGTTGTCTTTTTAACAAAAGATCGACTTGTTAATGCCCGATACAACCACTAGACTTATAGAATCCACATGAGGTGGTTAAGCCATGTCACAAACATGAGCACTGCACTGCACAACACAAGGAGACCAAGGTCGCGCACCTTGCAGGAATCCCCCCTAGCACAAGCAAGGGGTTTGAACCTATGACCAAGCTCTAATACTACTTGTTACAAGTGTGGTTGTCATTGCACCATAGGATCAACTTGTTAATTCTCGATACAACCACTAGACTTACAGAATCCACAGGAGGTGGTTAATCCATGTCGCAAACCCGAGCACTACGTTGCACAACACAAGGAGACCAAGGGCGCACACCTTGCAACAATACTCGCATGAATGAACATTCAATGCAGGAAAAGACATTAATATATGCAAATTTCAAATCTAAAGAATTCATAATCTTCAAAGAGAAAGAGAGAATTAGAAGAAGGATCACAAACTCCCTTAAGCATAGATTAATCATAAGAGATACAATTTTATGCAAGAAAGGACATCAAAGTATGAAAAATACAACCCCTAAAGAAAATAGTGAAACCATGAAAGAAGATATGACAATATTCTTGCCCCCCCCCCCCAAGCATAGAGACAAGAATAAATAAACTACTATGTTTCTCACTAAGTATGATTGCACTTGAAATTGTACAACCATGAATGACAATGAGCCCCCAATAGGTAAGCTAACATTGTCACATAGTGAGGAGAAACATAATAGGAACTTGAATGTTATTTAAAACGATCATGAAAAATATGCCATTCATCATCACATATTACTTTTATGTTATTTTTATGTTCTTTGGAGTTGCAAACTAGAAATGGAGATTTTGAAACAGCCTAGAAGGGAACCTGAAATTTTGGACCTAAACTGGGAGGACCAAGGTGTTGGGCACCATGGTCTTGAGGAGTACCAGGGCAATGGGCACCATAGTCCTGATGAGGACTAGGACATTGGGTGCCTTGGTCCTAAGGACCAGGTTGTTGGGCACCATTGTTTTGAGGAGGACCAGGGTGTTGGGCGCCATGGTCCTAGGATTGGGGTGCTAGGCACCCCGGTCTCTGGGTTCCAAGCTGAAATTTAAAGCAAAGAAGAGGGTTAAATTTCACATAAAGAGGATTAGAGAAGGAATTAGCTTGTTAGAATTCCATATGGGAACGAGGAGATGTAAATTTACTAGACAATGGAGGAGGGGATGTTGACAAAGGAAGAGGTTGGAAACCTAGATTTTCATTAGAAAAGTCTAAGTTTTCGTGACTTTCAAGAATTTGTTGTACACATCCCAAACCATGTCCATTGTATCCATGTGTAGATGTTGAAATTTCTAGAGGAGGGGATTTATTCTTATTATCAAAATCTAAAGAGCCCCTATCATTATCAAGACATGTTTTGGAAGGAGAGGTGGGAATTGGTTTAGAAGAAGATTGGATAAAAGACACAAAAGGCTCAAGAAGGCTTCATTATTAAATTAAGGGATCTTATACCCATTGGAGGAGGGTGTAAAGTCTCTTGTGCCCCTATTCCTTGCTATAGAAGCACCATTGATAGGAGCTAGTGTTGTTGAAGGAATCATAGTACTAAAGGGGGAAATATATCCCACTTCATCATGAGTGAAATTATAAGGATTAGAATCAACCTTTATTGTGTGAAGTTCATTATTATATATGAATTTTATTGTGTGATGAAGGGTATAAGGGACTGCTTTCATAGCATGAATACGGGATCTACCTAGGAGAAGGTTATAATTAAAACATTTCGGCATGACATGAATAGGATTAGGAAAAGTCACGAATCCTACTTTAATAGGTAATATGAATATAACAAGTGAATCTGTAGGAACATTATGAAAGCCACATACACAAAGAGGATTGGGTTGAATAGAAGAATAATCTTAATTTATCCTATCTAATAAGTCAACACAAGAAATGTTAAGAGTTGACCCATATCAATTAAAGTGCCTCTTATCTTTTGTTCATAAATGCAAGGAGTAATCATTAGGGGATCATCTCTATTTTTAACCTATATAGAAGGCAAATCATCTTGTGAGAATATAATACCATCTAGTTTAGAATAAGGATGAGGAACCATGCTTTTGTAAGGCTTCTTGGATCAACTTATGATATGAGGGTGAAGTTTCAATCAAGTCCCAAAGGGAAATATTAGCTAAGATATTGTGAAGCTTCTCAACAAGATTAAGTTCCCTATCAACATGTTTCTTAGGATGAATGGAGAAGGTAGGGAGGTGAAAAGAACATTGTGATCTTTCTTTTTGGCACAAGTATTAAAAGAGTGATGTAGTTCAGAACCATATTTTTGTTCTAGTTACCTTTCCATATTACTTATTTCACATATGTATTTTGCAGCTGTAGGATATTAGGAGGTTTTTTAGGTCTAGGCTTCTCATAACTAGAAGCATGAATGGCATTGAATTGATTCCTTGGTATTTTCTCTCTAAGGATGCATCTTGAAAAGGGAGAGCATCAAGTAAATTGCTAATAATTTCATCTTCTTGCTCCAAGGCATCTTTATGGGTAATACAAGTTGTAGGAGAAGGACAAACATAACTCATTAATGATTGATCTCTAGTGGGAAATTCATTGATTTGATAAGAGTGTATGCTATCAATAGGAAAATTAGTGACAATATGATTCACTTGCACCAAATGGTCTTCATGGGGGAGGTACATTATAGGAGGAATATGAACAACCTTCTTCAAATATTCATTCTTAGGAAAGAGATCCTTGAAAGAGGTGTTCACAACCTCTTTTTGCACTAAAGTGCCTTCATTGTTAAGACCAAATTTGAGAGAGGATAAATCAATGTCCATCAACACATTTTCTCTAGGAGAGGTACCATTTATGGAAGTTAAGGTAACATTAAGGAAGGTGTTTATTATATCATCCTCTTCCTCTAAGATACTCTCATTGGAGGCACATTTTAGAAAAAATATCACCATCATTCTTTAAATCTTCATCCTTAGAAGCAAGAGTTTTGAAAGAAGTATTAATGATTCCTTTTGGCTCTAAAATGTCCTCATGAGTAGGAGAGTCCTTAGGAGAGGGATAAAGTGAAACAAGGGAGGCTAATCCATTATCACATCTATGAAATAAATGCATCATGACCATAATTTGGCTTTTTCAAATGGTAACATATGCAAAACATGTGATAAAAAGAGATGACAATATGCATTTTTTATGATGATTTCATTAATGCAAGTACACAAATAATGATTGAATGCATCTAAATCTGAACACAACATGCCATAATAATTAGACTTGAAAATGCAATTGAAAAATTATTCAACCCACAAAAAAAAAACCAAAACAAATTAGGGTTTTTGTGATGTAAACCTCTATATTTATGTAATTTGATTAAAATAAGCTCTATGAGTACAATATTGAAATTTAGAATATTCACAAATCAGATCTAAAACAATTAATCCAAATTAGACAAATCACAAGCTCAATTTTAGAACTAAAAATTAGGGTTTTTTGTGAATTTAACCTCTAAATTTTTTTAATTCAATTGAAAATTAAACTTGTAAATATAAAATTTAAATTTCAGCTTGTATAAACACTCAAATATGAGAACATAAATCAAATTTAAGGGTGTAAGGAGTTGGGTTCTGTTATGCCTAGCATATCTATTTCCCCATTTTGGTTTCCTTGACTAAAAATATGGACCCCCCCCTTTTTTTTAGTTTCTTTCTTCTCTTCTTGGTGTCGACCTCGGAACTCTGGAATCCCGGAGTCCCGAGATCCCTTTTTGTTTTTACCTCGGAACTCCGGAGTCTCGGAGTCCCGAGGTTTCTTTTTGGTTTTACCTCGGAACTCTGGAGTCCCGGAGTCCCGAGGTTCGTTTTGGTCTCGCCTCGGAACTCCCGGATCCTGGAGTCCCGAGGTTCCGTGTTGTTCCGACCTCGGAACTCCGGAGTTCCGAAGTCCTGAGGGCTTGGGTCTTTCAACCTCGGAACTCTGGAGTTCCAGAGTCCCGAGGTGGTGTTTATGGTTTTCGTACGGAAGGGTTTTGGGGGGCTATATATAGGAGATAATGAACATTTTTAGTTCATTTTGTCCATTCAGAGTTTCTCCTCCATAGCTCCAAGTCGTGAACCTCCGAACTCCTGAGCTCTTTTTCTTGGCATCCGTTTGTTTTTTTTGATTCACCAGGTTGGTGAATTTGTTTTCTCTCCTTGCGTTTTTCTAGATTAGATGTCTTTTTGTGTTTTTTTTTTTTTGTTCTTTTTGTTTTTGTTGTTTTAAGCGCGTGCCCTAGCTATCCACCCCGGATCCCCAGAGTTTCGGGTTTCACATTCCAACCCACCCCGGAACCCCAGATCCCTGGAGTTCCAGGTTTTACCTTCCATCCCAACATGGAACCCCGATCCCCGGAGTTTCGGGTTTTGCCTTCCATCCCACCCAGGAACCCCGGATCCCCGGAGTTTCGGGTTTCTTTTCCGTCCACAATGGATCCCTAGAGTTCTGGGTTTTGCCTTCCATCCCACCCCGGAACCCTGGATCCACGAAGTTCCAAATCGTCCCAAATCTGGAGCCCGGAACCCCAGAACCCCGGAGTTCCGAGCCCTTTTCCTTTTTTCTTACCCCGGGACCCTGAAGTCCCGAAGTGGATCAAGAATTATGTTTAATATTGAGGACTAAGATTTGTGTTTTGTCTGTAGGTTACAGTGATTAGATGGACTCATCCGCCAACAAGAGAAATAAATAAATTGACAGACTTCCAACCACCATGAAGTACCAATATCAAGGACAGGTCCATGTTTCGAAGCTGGACGATCAAATTAGATGGGTCACAGACACCGAACTGGGACACATAGAGATTGGGGATATTACAAACCAATTAGATAAACCTAACCTAGATTCTCTCCACCGAAGAATAAAGAGGTCGGGTCTTGTGGAAGCTACTGTATTCCCGTAGTCCCTTCAAGCACCTGAGTTTATAATGACCATCGCTCCATTCTACAATCCAGAGACAAGAAAGTGTATGGATGCACATGGAAAGACTGTTATCGACTTGTCACCAGATATGCTAGGGTTCATCTTCGGAATCCCAACTAGGAAAGAGGAATTCTTATTAATAGAAGAAGAGGCCTTGAAAACATGGAACGAGAAGGTGATAGCTAGCAAAAGACACATGAATACCAACTAGTTGGAAGAGGAGAGGAAAACAGGGCTTAAGGCTACAGAGATCCTGAGGGTAGACTTCAAAGAGCCTCAGAGGGACTTAATTATCATGCTCAGCAGGGCCTTCGGCAAGCCTGACTACAAGCATTTCCACCCTTGGATGTTCCAATTTATGAGTACCATATTGATAGGAAAGCAATACTTTGATTGGCCGCAAATTCTTTCCGACAACATTTGTAAGTAGATGAAGGAGGTGCAGCACACCCAGAAGTTCTTTTTCACGTCCTATGTCATTTGGGTAGCTGCCTGAGCCAGAAAGTTTCCAGGCCTATAGGTAGAGAGGCAGCTAGGAGAGAAGGAGGGATAGAAGAAGATATGGGAATATTATTCCCAGCTCACTCTAACAAATGCAAAGACACACTTTAAGAGGGTTAATGATGCCTTCATCTTCCCTATAGTCATTAAGTTGACTGGAGACGCAGGATATCGGATAAGCCCAGAAGTCATGGCTATTATCCAAGAGTGAGCATGTTGGTTCATGCAAAACTCACATTCCGCTTACATCAGAGTTAGTGGATTCACAGGAAATCCAGTGTTGCTGCCTCGTTATTGCAATGATAGGGTAATCCTGTTGGAGTATGTAAGACAACTTCTTGGTCTCTAATCACTGCTATCTTCTAAACATAAAACAGGTATTGACTTCTCGGTGTCCATTGGGTACTTCACCTGTTATAAAATACAAGTGGCGAAATTGGCCCAGCAAGAGCTTCAGGATTTGAACCTGAAAGAATATAATCATATTAGGGAATTTTATGATCCCTATGGGAGAATTAAGCAAGCTATGCCTAAGGCATATGAGGGGCATAGACCCAGCTTGGAAGACTTCTGGGCCAACTTGCAGGATAGCTTTGAAGTCAGGGAGAAGAATTATAACAAGTTGTCTGTGCCGCAGGTTAAAGACTTTGGTATCGAGACTAACCTCCCTAAAGACCTAAGGGATGATGGAGAGTTACTCGATCTAATTTATAAAGAATCAGGAATAGACAAGAGGCCCCTCTCCCCAGTGAAATGGTTTGCGAGTGAAGATACAAATATGGAGAAGGTCTCCCAAGTAGTCATCAATAGGACTAAGCAATGGTTAAGCCAGAGGGTCAGACCCAGTGCATCAAAAAAAAAAAAAAAAGAATCCACCTCAGGGGTGCCGCAGTCAAGAGGCCATAAAGCGTATGCTCGAAAAACAAGGTTAGCTTCAAGACAAAATACCTCTACTGACCCAGGTGAGGAGGACAAGCCTCAGCAAAAGCAGTGAGGACTTGCTAAAGAAACTCCAAGAAAAGATGAAGGAGTCTGAACTACTAAAGAAGGCTATAGACCTAGGGGTGACTGATGGGCTAGGCACAATTCTACTTGCTAGAGTTCTCCCACCAAGGACTGCTATAGGCCAAACTGGAGGAGAAGATACTCAAGAACAAGAAAAGAACCCAGAAGCCACCAAGGAGGTACCTACTCAACCACCCTCCACAGGTACAATAGGCACCGCTGCTCTCGCACCACCATTTATTAATGTATCCACAGGGCAGCTCGGAGTACAAGCTTTTACATCCACTACTGAAAAAGTGAAAATTAGAAACGTCGAGTCTGACTCTGACCAGGAAGAAGAGAATCTCAACCAACAACAGCCCCTAGGTAGTGAGCAAGAAGGAGGTGAAGTAGAGGATATCCTAAATGAAAGGTTGATTCTAACTCCTCAAGACCAAGAAGACTTGCTTAAGGATATAGAAGTCAGGCAAACAGAGATGGACCTAGGGAATGAAGAAATGGCATTCAATGAGGAAGTTAGTGGTAGGCTAGGAGAGTTACACAAACAACAAGCTCTCTAAGCTAACTTAGCCCGCCAAATTTCATCATTCCAGGTTCCTGGCCAAACGGGAGCTGAAGCAGAGGAGCAGGTAGAGGAGCAGGCGGAGGTGCATGTTATAACTACTGAGATTGTATCACATCAAGATGACAAAGCTGAAGATATACCAGAATGGCTAGAGTTTACCTTTGAGAATATAAAGAGAAAAGAAGAGCTTCCAAAGGTTACTCTACAACAAGCAATCACCGAGGAACCACCAAAGATTAAGAAGTTGAAGACGGTCACCTGTCGAAAACTAGTTCCGGTGAAGTGATTGCAGATGTGGTGGTTCCATCGCAGGTCGAAGGACAAACTTCTCCCAAATACCAAGTATCACAGGTAAACCTAGGTAAGCAGACCAAGTGGGGAGAGTTAGATACCTTGGAGCTAGCCACAAGTGTTGTCAAAGGGCATGTGGAAAAGGAACATAGTTCAAATGTAGAACTTAAAGCATAGCTTGGGCAACATAAACATCTCTTGGTAGAAATGTGCAAACCTTTGGACTCCTGTAGGACAGATGACCTGCCTTCAACCTCATCCTTTCCAGAAGGAGATGTAAAGGCACTATTAGAGGTGAGATGAGTAGTTGTGGCCGCTAAGTCTTGGACTCAAATGAACACAGCCAAAATTAGGTTGTTTCTACAGAGCATGATGGAAATATACCGTAAAGCGATATAGGTAGGTGGAGATTTGGTAACCTGTTCCACACACTAGGAACGAAAGGAAAACACTTTTAATAAACAACTCCGAATATTGAGAAAGATACTACGGTTAGGAGAGGAGCTAATAATAAAAGAAGACCTCTTGGGAGAAGATAGTTGTGAGAATTTATAGTCCTATATATACATTTTGGAGATGAAGGTAGAGATGTATCAGCAATATGTCAAGGAGATGACTAATATTCGGGACCCTCTTCTCAAATATATTTTGTCATATGAATATTTTGTAACGAATATACTAGGGCATTTTGGCCTCGGAATGGCTGATACTGGAATAATGGACTAGTAGCAAGTTTTGAATCAATGGGATGCATATGAGGCACAAAACTTAGGACCTGCTGCCCAGTTCGATGCTGCCCTTATGGATAGATACACACACCTGATTACTCAGTGTCAGGAGGTGGTGGATACGGTAAAGAAATTAGAGGAACAAGGAGTACATGCAGAGGAGACTTTGAAGAAGTATAAATTTAGAATTAAGCATGTAGCATGTACCTAGAATTAAGCTAGGTACACAATTGCTAAAGATAGCAAATCTTTTTTTTTTTGAAACTGCTCTTCTTACTCAAAGTTCCAATTTTGAAAAATCTTGCATGATTACAAAAACGTGGCTCACCCAGCATGGTCTTCATAGTGCTCATGCAGCGTCCGGTTCGTAGTTGTTAAGTGGAGTGTCCAGGCAGAAACTTGCAAGTTAACTGCGACTCCTAATTTTTAGTTCTTAATTTAGGGTAGGATTATTTCCTAAATAATAGGGTGAAAAACTTCTATAAATTGAGAAGTTGAATTCATTTGGAGGGGTCCCCAAATTGATGATTTGTGGCCCACTTAGAGATTTTATAGATTTTTGCAGATTGTTAAGAAGTTTGAGTTATTTTTGCTATACATTCATGGAGATTAATATGAAAAGCAGCTTGTAAATTGCCTGATTTACATCTATATTCTACCAAATTGTTTTGTGTAATTGGTAACATCTATTATTTTGGGTTAGCAACGTGGTAATCTTTTGTCTATTATGATATGAACCATGTTGTGCACGTCAATGGTGTATGGGAATTACTATGATAGGCCATATTGTTGGTGATTCTATGTCCACATATTTGTGAAATTGACTATTTTGGAGGTTTTATGGAAGTCCGTTGTTGAATGCTAACTTGGATAATATTTGATAATTGCTCAAATTGCAGGGAACTAATTGAATAGTTTATTGAGTTGTTGTTGTATTGATTTTCATTGTTATTTTCTTGTTTCCCTTACGCTTTGCATTTTATTTCCCCAGAGAGTCTTAAATCATAAAATACAAAAAAAAAAGGAAGTACCATTGTCCGTAAACCAACGAGATTTAGTTCTAACCAGCAAACCCCTTTATAGGTATAACCACATCAGCCATTTAGTTATCTATCACCATCGAGACCCGACTACAAAGACCTTGGGGTAGTGAGTTCTTCCGAACCCATTACTTTTCAGGAGAGGTGGTGAGTGTTTGCATAAACTACCTGACTGTTGGTGGGTGTGTCAAAACGCCCGTCAACAGAAATTGGCGCTACAAGGAGGGCCATAGACTAAACCCCTCGTAAATGAACCGCATTTGGTATTTCCAGGTAATTGAGTTACTAAGCTAGATCGTATATCATCTTTTTCTCCTAAGAGATTCCACCGAGTCCTGAGGAGTGGTTCTTCACCGTCTGACTTAGTTGAATTAGGACCTGCCACTAGGAGGAAGAAGGACAAAGCTAAGAAAAAACCCTCAACATTCTCACTAGTACGATCATCCATACCCAACGTAAGAGACCAGCTAATCCCCGGTCCTCAGCCTATCGCTGCACCTTTCGTAACCCAACATTCACCATTATTACCTTCGATGGCTTACTTCAACCAAGACACTACACCGCTAGGAACCATACCAAGGGGTATACATGACCTACCTAGAAACCCTGACAAATTTCGCAATAAATTTTACTATTTAGGTGAACGAACAGCTGATGAACATATTGAAGCATTCAAAGATGCGGTTTTCCGTAATCATATTGAACACCAAGATGTAGTATGTAGACTCTTCCCATATTCACTTGGGGAGAATGAACATAATTGGTACTTAAACCTACCTGCAAACTCCATCACATGTTGGGATCTTTTGGAGAAGGCCTTCATTGATCAATTCTGAGTGTATGTAGACCCTAGGTCATTATACCATCAGTTTGCTTCTCTTAAGAAATTGCCAAATGAGCCATTAATGACTTTTAATACTAACTTCCAAAGGGCATTCAAGAGGCTGCAAGCCCCTTACCAGGTAGCACCTAACGTAGCCATCGACTCATATCTGAGAGCTATTGACCCTTGGACTGCTATGTTCATTAAAAAGAGTGTTCCTCAAGATCAAAGGGATACCTTAGAGAAAGTCTTCACATTAGCAATTAGCATGAACTAGGAGTTGAATCAAACCCCAGGAGGGATTGGATATAATCTACCCACAGGGGTGAATCAAGGAAATTACAATCAACTCCCAAGTATACCCTCGTCTCTACCTGTCAATGCCCCAATGATGAACCCTGTGCCAATTTATGCACCCCACCACAAGCAAGTCAACAGTTTGCAGCTCAAGCATCGACTTGGCAAAATGGTACTAATACCATTCCCACTCAAACACAGTACGCTAGTCAGCCGCAAGCTGGAAATCAACAATTTGACAATATGCATTTGACAAACCAAATTCAAACTACAACACCTGAGAATCAAGGATCCCATATATCTATAGAAGTAGAGGCCTTGAAGAAAATGATCTCACAGGTTACTTCAAACTTGAGCCAGCTAAAGATGAATCCACTAGGAGGGTATAATCAATCTCAATCATATAATAATCAATGAAACTACAATAACCAAAACCAAAATCAAAGGTACAATAACAAACCTTATAATAGGCAATGGAATACGGGTCCGAATAACGGTGGGGTGAACCATGACCACCCGAATGTACGGGATAACCCAAACCACACACAAAGTGTTAACCTTGCTGATATGAATCTACTAACAAATTGGTGCAGGTTGCATGATACGGCTTCCCATTCTGAGGTTAATTGTGCACAGTTTGAAAAAATCATAAGAATTTCTCAAGCTGACTCTTAGCCTAAAGATTGTTCCAATGATGAACCGGATAAGGTTAATACTGCCATGCTAGTTGATACTTTCCTATGTAAAGAGTTTCAAGCTGAAGCCGATGGTGAACCATGCGTATACGATGCTCAGACCTTTTAGACCAGAAACAACTATAATCTTAGAAGTCAAGACAAGGCTCCGTTAACTGAGCCACCTCCCCCGACGGGCGGGTTTGCACCCCCGGACGCTAATGCGAGCAACAATCCTCGTCCACCTCAAGCTTTCCAAGGAACATGCCCTAAGAAAGTTCAAGGGCAAGATTATGTTCTGAAATGATCATTTGATGTTACTAAAGAGATGGAAAGGACCGCCACTACTATGTCCTTAATGGAAGTATTGAGATATTGCCCCGAATAGAAGAAGGCTCTCCTTAGGAAGTTGGAGATGTTAGAATCATAGAGTAATGAGGTTAAGATGGCAGATTTTAATGAAGTTAATGCTAACGTTAGTAATGATGCAATAGAAAATCCACCATTTTTACTAAGTTTGAAGATATGTGGCAAGAATTTACATAACTGTTTGGTGGACTCAGGAGCTTCAGGAAACGTGATGCCTTACTCTATATGCCAACAACTTGGACTTCAACCAGTATGTGCAAATAGTAAGGTAGTACAATTAGACAAAATAGAGGTTAATGTCATTGGAGAATTGAAATATGTATATATCCAATTGGGTGTTGATTCTCGAATATCTCGTTATATTGACATTCAAGTGGTGGATATTCTAGAAGTATATGGGATGCTTCTCAATAGAGATTGGTCCAAGACATTGGGAGGATATTTCTCAACTTGTTTTACGTATTTATGGCTTCCTTGGAAAGGGGTGAGCAACCAGATCCGAATTGATAGTGAGCCTAAATTGAAGAAATTGGTCACGGATTATGGTGCTCTTAATGAAGTGGCATTTGCTGAGGTAAGCCCAGGGGTTTACAGAGTCAATAAGATTCTGACTTTTTCTGCACCAACCCCACTTCAACCATCTCAAACCGACAAGACCGCATATAGAGGGCGGGTGAAAGAGTTTGTTATAGCCGTACAACAAGGAATGTGCTTATTAGGAAATACTATGAAGATACAAGAGTTGATGCTACCGAAGTGGTGTCGGATACACCATGAGGAACACTCAGAAGTTTCATGTATCCCATGTCAGAATGAGATCACAAAGTTGATGAATCTGGTTCCCTTCGAAGAGGATGATCGTACCAACAATACGGGGGAAGTTCAAGGTGTCTAATTAGAGTATCAGACAATCAAGCCCATAGACAAGATTACCGTACCTAAAGAATACAACCACGAGGTTCTTGCGGTTAAGGTTGTTAGAAAGGAGGAGGGAGATGTTCCTCTGGAGCTTAAGAAGGAAGAAACACAATCCAAATTTCAACCTCAATCTGAACAGGAGGTTGTTCCAAATACAATTGAAGTGCTTATACAACCAGGGATTGAAAAAACTCAATTGTCACAAAGTCTTGAGCTTGAGAAGCAACAATCCTCTCTGAGATCTTACCTCAGCATTGACCCAAAGGTGAAAAATACGAAGAAACCAAAAGATGAAATATGGTTTTTAAAGTTTGATGGGTCAAGATCTAAACAAGGCAGCGGAGCAGGCATAGAAGTAACCAACCCAAAAGGGAAAACCCTTTTAGCTTCTTATCGACTTCAATTCCCTTGTACTAATAACGTAACGGAGTACGAAGCTTTAATTAGAGGATTACTTTTCGCTCATAAGAAAGGAGCAAAGTGTTTAAAGGTGCAAGGAGATTCAGAGTTGGTGTTTAAACAAGTGTGAAGCCAATATGCGTGCCATGACAAGAGATTAGCGGCATATCAGAATAGAGTGTGGGATCTGATTGAAGATTTCGAGGCTTTTGACATTCAACTGGTACCTAGGAAAGTAAATGGAATACCCAATGCACTGGCTGTAGCTGCTAGTACATTAGAACCAGTAAGCCAATCCCCTTTAAAGAAGTTTTTGGTGGAATTAATCTCTGCACCTGCGGTACCTGATAATATCAAACATTTCCAAGTTTTCTGAGATGATGCCCATATCTTAGCTTTTCTTGCCAATTCGGGGGCTTTTGAAGATCAAATTATTGATGAGGAAGATAAATAGGATGATTTCAATAACAAGGGTAACGTGGATATTTTGGATTTACCAACCAATGTTATTCCTAAAGGGATGGTCACCTTGGAGAGACTTTTCGATTCAGACCCAAGAGTAAAAGAGAGATTAACAACTGACTCGGATGCTGGGAAATATGAGCCTCATAATATTGGTCTTGAAGGACAAGAGAAAATTGTCTATATTGGGAAGATTTGCACTCAAGGCGAAAGAGAAAAGCTGATACAGATCTTGAAAGAATTCATCGATGTAATAGCATGGGGGTATGAAGATTTAAAGACATTCGATACAACAATTATCACCCATGTGATTCCCCTAAACCCAAACATAAAACCCTTTAGGCAAAAACAACGTCCAGTCAATGCACTGATAGAACCTTTGATCTTCAAGGAAGTGCAAAAGTTACTTTCCGCTAAGATAATTTTTCCAGTTTGACATTCTACTTGGGTTGCTAATTTGGTACCGGTACAGAAAAAGAATGGAGAAATACGAGTTTGCGTGGATTTTCGCAATCTCAACAAAGCTTCTGAGAAAGACAATTACCCACTCCCTTCTTTGGATGAAGTATTACAAATTGTGAATGGTTCACAAATGATGTCATTTTTAGACGGTTATTTAGGATATAACCAGGTGTTGGTAAATTATGAAGATCGTATGAAGACAGTATTTACAACGAAATGGGGAACGTATGGGTATAAAAGAATGCCATTTGGATTAATTAATGTTGGGGCAACCTTCCAGCGAGAGATGGACACAACATTCAAAGAACTGATTGGAAAATGCATTATTATTTATATGGATGATTTAACGATATTTTCTAAGATCAGGGAAGATCACCCAGACCACCTCATAAAGGTGTTAGAGAGGTGTAGGAGATATGGGATTTCCCTTAATCCCAAGAAATGTGTGTTTGGAGTGGCTGAAGGAAAGTTACTTGGCCACGTAATTTTTGAGAGGGGAATCTCTATAGACCCAAATTGGGTAGAAGGATTATTAAAAATGCAAATGCCCGGCAGTAAAAAAGAGATGAGATCTTTCTTCGGAAAGATCAATTTTGTGAGAAAATTCATTACTGGGTTTGCAGAGATAGTCAAGCCTTTGAATGAAATGATGAAGAAGGATGCTAAGGTCGAGTGGACAACTGAAGCAAAAGAGGCTTTTTCCCAGATCAATAAATCCATCGCTGAAGCCCCTGTACTAACTAGCCTAGATTACACATTGTCGTTTTACATATATTCTTTTGCTTCGCTATACTCAGGAGCAGTTGTTTTGATGCAGAGGCAAGCAGGAGATGAGAAACCTATTGCATTTATGAGTTCTCCTTTCAAAAGTGCTGAGGTTAGATATTCTGCTCTTGAAAAATAGGCCTTTGCATTAGTAAGAGTGGTCAAGAAGTTTAGACATTACATCCCGAGGAGTAAAATCTATGCGATCGTTCCTGACCAAGAAATAAAGTCATTACTCATGCAGTCTGAACTTGGAGAATGACGAGGGAAATGGATGGCAATATTACAAGAATTTGACTTAGAGATGCATCCAATGAAATTAGTCTGAGGCCAAGGATTATCTCAGGCCATGGCGACTAACATCCCTCAAATCCAGTGCCAACAATATACATTGAAGTCATTTACTCAGGACCCTTGGTACATAGATTTGGTATTTGAATTATTAAATAATAGGTGTCCTGAGGGATTGACAACTACGCAAAGATGAGCATTAAGGCTCAAGAGTGCTAATTATATGATCAAGGATTCAGCACTCTATAGAAAAAATTACGAGGGTATTTACCTTCGATGTCTTGATCATCAAGAAGCTCATAATATGATTGAGGAATTTCACGGGAAATATGGTACAGGTCATGGGTCAACTGATGCCATTGCACATCAAGTTTTGAAGGCTAGATATTATTGGCCTAGCATATTTAAGGATGCTCATGAACATGTCCGACATTTCCATACGTGTCAAACTGTAGCCTCCAGAGAAAGAAATCCTACTATGCCTCTCCAACCAGTGTTTGAGGTAAGACCTTTTGTTCAATGGGCCTTGGATTTTGTAGGAGTTATTAATCCTAATTCATTTGCAGGTCATAAGTTTATTCTTACAGCAACAGATTATTGTACCCGGTGGATGGAAGCCATAGCCTACCGCAATGCTACTGCTGAGGTAGTCCTGAAATTCATTGAAGAGCATATCGTCACCAAGTTTGGTATGTCATTCGCTCTGGTATGTGATAATGGTCCTTCTTTTACTTCCGTGTAGTTGATGCAATGGTCATACCAATATAAAGTGATATTGAAATTTTCATCCAACTATTACCCACAAGGTAATGGGGTAGCTGAATCCACGAACAAGAACATCCTAGATGTCATCAAGAAGCTACTTGAGAAAAACCCTAGGGATTGGCATAATCAATTGAGATATGCCCTGTGGGCTGATCGAACCAGAATAAATACTGCCCTGGGAACTTCTCCATACTACCTTGTTTATGGCCAAACCCCTATTTTCCCAATTAACTTGCAAATACCGGTCCTCCAATTAATGAAAGAACTTGATATTGAGGATCAGATAGAGGTTCGCCTCTTAAACTTGTTAAGACTTGATGAAAAAAGAATTAATACACTACAACACTTTGCCAAGAACCAAGTTGTTGTTAAGCGATGGTTTGATAAAAGAGCCAAAGTGAAAGCTTTTCGGATCTCTGACCTACTCTTGTTATGGGACAAGGCCAAGGAAAACAAAGGTGATCATCACAAGTTTGAAAGGTTGTGGTTAGGTCCTTACCAAATAGCTGAAATTCTAGGTGAGAACACTTTTAGGTTGAGCTCATTGACTGGAGAACTGGTACCATTGCTCGTCAATAGTCAATTCCTCAAGCACTACTTTGATTAAATCCTTAATAAAGCTTGACCTGTTGTATATAGTAGTTAGTTGTTTTTCTTTTTGGTTGTGCTTCGTTGGGCCTTGTGTGTTTTCCTTTTTATTTTTGTTTTCCTTGCTTGTTTGTTCTTTTGTTTGTTGAGTCGGGGTATATGTTTTGTTCTTGAAGATTCTGAAGGGAAGTAGGTATCCTTTGTATAACATCTTGCCAGATTCTGAGAGACTTCGACTCTCTGGTATTTATATTTTCATTGTCATTTGGTTGAGTTTGAAACCTTTGTCTATATTCATTCAAAGTGGTATATAATCGTTTAATTATGATATGAGTTTTTTACTTTCAATTTGGAAAAGGCTAGCTTGATAAACTCAGCACTAACGTCACATTAAGATACATCAGAAAGGTTTTGTGAGATAACAGATAAACTGGGTCTCAAGTGAAAAATCCGAAGTCAGGGCGTTTCATGTTATCCACCGTGGCTTCCAACCCAGTCATCAAACTTCAATGTTTGGAAGCTGCTTGAGAGATTATTGAAGAAAGAAGTCATTCTCTTTATTCTATAAATCTCTATCAAAAAGAGAGAAGAAAAAAATTAATAATAAGATAAATTATCTTCTTAAGCAACTCAAATGGGTGTTTCAAGTAACCTCCACCGGGGCTATGGATGCCTGGCTGGCAGTGGAGCACTACTTGACGGAGGCGAGAGGTATCTCTATTGGGGCTATAGACATCTGGCTGCCAGCATAGCTATGCCCAGGATAACCTTACATGAAACACGATTAAAGACTTCACCTATGTAACTTGTGCCTAGTTTTCTCTACCTATCTACATTATTGAAATGATGGAGTAATAAATCATACGCACACACTTAAGAGTGGATCATGTTTATTTCTCATCTTGGTTGTTTGTTCAAATCACTTATTCATCTTAAAATTCTTATACATCCTTTTGAGTGATAATAGCCTTACTGGTCGGGTTAACCAAAGATTCTGAAATTCTAAATTGCCTATAGTCATTTTTCCCAGATAGTCGCCATTTGTTATGCCTAGCATATCTATTTCCCTATTTTGGTTTCCTTGAGTCAAAATATGGACCCCCGCCCCCTTTTTTTTAGTTTCTTTCTTCTCTTCTTGGTGTCGACATTGGAACTCTGGACTCCCGAGGTCCCTTTTTGTTTTTACCTCAGAACTCCAGAGTCTCAGAGTCCCGAGGTTTCTTTTTGGTTTTACCTTGAAACTCCAAAGTCCCGGAGTCCCGAGGTTCATTTTGGTTTCGCCTCGAAACTCCCGGATCCTGGAGTCCCGAGGTTCCATGTTGTTCTAACCTCGGAACTTCGGAGTTCTAGAGTCCCAAGGTCCTAGGTCATTCGACCTCGGAACTCCGGAGTTCCGGAGTCCTGAGGTGGTGTTTATGGTTTTCGTACGGAAGGGTTTTGGGGGACTATATATAGGAGATAATGAACATTTTTCATTCATTTTGTGCATTCAGAGTTTCTCCTCCACAACTCCAAGTCATGAACCTCCGGACTCCCGAGCTCTTTTTCTTGGCGTCCGTTTGTTTTTTCAATTCACCAGGTTGGTGAATTTGTTTTCTCTCCTTGTGTTTTTCTAGATTAGATGTCTTTTTGTGTTTTTTTTCTTTTTGTTCTTTTAGTTTTTTTTGTTTTAAGCGCGTGCCCTAGCTGTCCACCCCAGAACCCCGGATCCCTGGAGTTCTGGGTTTCATGTTCCAACCCACCCCAGAACCCCGGATCCCTGGAGTTTCGGGTTTTGCCTTCCATCCCACCCCGGATCCCCAGAGTTCCGGGGTTTTGCCTTCCATCCCACCCCAGAACCCTAGATCCTCGGAGTTCTAGGTTTCTTGTTTCGTCCACCCTGAAACCCCAAATCCCTAGAGTTTCAGGTTTTGCCTTCCATCGCACCCCAAATCCCCGGAGTTCCGGGTCATCCCAAATCTGGAGCCCGGAACCCCAAAATCTTGGAGTTCCGAGCCCTTTTCCTTTTTTCTTACCCTGGGACCCCGAGACCCTGAAGTCCCGAAGTGGATCAAGAATTATGTTTAATATTGAGGACTAAGATTTTTGTTTTGCCTGCAGGTTACAGTGATTAGATGGACTCATCCACCAACAAGAGAGGTAAAGAAATTGACCGACTTCCAGCCACCATGAAGTACCAATATCAAGGACAAGTCCATGTTTCGAAGCTGGATGATCAAATTAGATGGATCACGGACACTGAAGTGGGACACATAGAGATTGGGGATATTGCAACCCAATTAGATAAACCTAACCTAGATGCTCTCCATCGAAGAATAAAGAGGTCGGGTCTTGTGGAAGCTACTGTATTCCCGCAGTCCCTTCAAGCACCTGAGTTTATAATGACCATCGTTCCATTCTACAATCCAGAGACAAGAAAGTGTATGGATGCACATGGAAAGACTATTATCAACTTGTCACCAGATATGCTAGGGTTCGTCTTCGGAATCCCAACTAGGGAAGAGGCACTCTTATTAATAGAAGAAGAGGCCTTGAAAACATGGAACGAGAAGGTGTCAGCTAGCAAAAGACACATGAATACCAACTGGTTGGAAGAGGAGAGGAAAATAGGGCTTAAGGCTATAGAGATCCCGAGGGTAGACTTCAAAGAGCCTTAGAGGGACTTAATTATCATGCTCAGCAGGGCCTTCAACAAGCCTGACTGCAAGCATTTCCACCCTTGGATGTTCCAACTTATGAGTACCATATTGATAGGAAAGCAATACTTTGATTGGCCACAAATTCTTTCCGACAACATTTGTAACTAGATGAAGAAGGTGCAGCACACCCAGAAGTTCTTTTTCACGTCCTATTTCATTTGGGTAGCTGCCAGAGCCAGAAAGTTTTCAGGCCTACAGATAGAGGGGCAGCTAGGAGAGAAGGAGGGACAGAAGAAGATATGGGAATATTATTCCTAGCTCACTCTAACAAATGTAAAGACACACTTTAAGAGGGTTAACGATGCCTTCATCTTCCCTATAATCATTAAGTTGACTGGAGACACGGGATATCGGATAAGCCTAGAAGCCATGGCTATTATCTGGGAGTGGGCGTGTTGGTTCATCCAAAACCCATGTTCCACTTACATCAGAGTTAGTGGATTCATAGGAAATCCAGTGTTGCTCCCTCGTTATTGCGAGGATAGGGTAATCCTACTGGAGTATGTAAGACAACTTCTTGGTCTCAAATCACTGCTATCTTCTAAACATAAAATAGGTATTGACTTCTCAGTGTCCATTGGGTACTTCACTTGTTCTAAAATACAAGTGGTGAAATTGGCCGAGCAAGAGCTTTAGGATTTGAACCTGAAAGAATATAATCATATTAGGGAATTTTATGATCCCTATGGGAAACTTAAGCAAGCTATGCCTAAGGCATATGAGGGGCATAGACCCATCTTGGAAGACTTCTGGGCCAACTTGTAGGACAGCTTTGAAGTCAAGGAGATGAATTATAACAGGTTGTCTGTGCCGTAGGTTAAAGACTTTCGTATCGAGACTAACCTCCCTAAAGACCTGAGGGATGATGGAGAGGTACTCGATCCAATTTATAAAGAATCAGGAATAAACAAGAGGCCCCTCTCCCCAGTGAAATGGTCTACGAGTGAAGATACAGCTATGGAGAAGGTCTCCCAAGTAGTCATCAATAGGACTAAGCAATGGTTAAGCCAGAGGGTCAGACCCAGTGCATCAAAAACAAAAACAAAAAAGAATCCACATCAAGGGTGCCGCATTCAAGAGGCCATAAAGAGTATGCTCGAGAAACGAGGTCAGCTTCAAGACAGAATACCTCTACTGACCCAGGTAAGGAGGACAAGCCTCGGTAAAGCACTAAGGACTTGCTAAATAAACTCCAAGAAAAGATGGAGTCTGAACTACTAAAGAAGGTTGCAGACCTAGGGGTGACTGATGGGCTAGGTGCCATTCCACTTGCTAGAGTTCTCCCACCAAGGATTGCTATAGGCCATAATGGAGGAGAAGATACTCAAGAACAAAAAGAGAACCCAGAAGCCACCAAGGAGGCACCTGTTCAACCACCCTCCATAGGTACAACAGGCACCACTGCTCCCGCACCACCATTTGTTAATGTATCCACAAGGCAGCCCGGAGTACAAACTTTTACATCCACTACTGAAAAAGTGAAAATTAGAAACGTCGAGTCTGACTCTGACCAGGAAGAAGAGAATCTCAACCAACAACAACCTCTAGGTAGTGAGCAAGAAGGAGGTGAAGTAGAGGATATCCTAAATGAAAGGTTGATTCTAACTCCTCAAGACCAAGAAGACTTGCTTAAGGATATAGAAGCCAGGCAAATAGAGATGGACCTAGGGAATGAAGAAATGGCATTCAATGAGGAAGTTAGTGGTAGGCTAGGAGAGTTACACAAACAACAAGCTCTCCAAGCTAACTTAGCCTACCAAATTTCATCATTCCAGGTTCCTAGCCAAACGGGAGCTGAAGCGGAGGAGCAAGTAGAGGAGCAAGCGGAGGTGCATGTTATAACTACTAAGATTGTATCACATCAAGATGACAAAGTTGAAGATATACCAGAATGGTTAGAGTTTACCTTTGAGAAGAAAAAGAGAAAAGCAGAGCTTCCCAAGGTTACTCTAAAACAAGCAATCACCGAGGAACCACCAAAGATTAAGAAGTTGAAGATAGTTCACCACCTATCGAAAACTAGTTCCGGTGAAGTGATTGCAGATGTGGTGGTTCCATCGTAGGCCGAAGGACAAGCTTCTCCCAAATACCAAGTATCACAGGTAAACCTAGGTAAGCAGACCAAATGGGGAGAGTTAGATACCTTGGAGCTAGCCACAAGCATTGTCAGAGGGCGTGTGGAAAAGGAACATAGTTCAAATGTAGAACTTAAAGCGCAGCTTGGGAAGTATAAACATCTCTTGGTAGAAATGTGCAAACCTTTGGACTCCTGTAGGACAGATGACCTGCCTTCAACCTCATCCTTGCCAGAAGGAGATGTAAAGGCACTATTAGAGGTGAGACAATTAGCTGCGGGCGCTAAGTCTTGGACTCAAATGAACCTAGCCAAAATTAGGTTATTTCTACAGGGCACGATGGAAATATATCATAAAGCGGTACAAGTAGGTGGAGATTTGCAACCTGTTCCACACACTAGGAACGGAAGGAAAACACCTTTAATAAACAACTTCGAATATTGAAAAAGATACTACGGTTAGGAGAGGAGCTAATAATAAAAGAAGACCTCTTGGGAGGAGATAGTTGTGAGAATTTACAATCCTATATATACATTTTGGAGATGAAGGTAGAGATGTATTAGCAATATGTCAAGGAGATGACTAATATTCGGGACCCTCTTCTCAAAGAGATTTTGTCATATGAAGATTTTGTAATGAATATACTAGGGCCTTTTGGCCTCAGAATGGCTGATACTAGAATAATGGACTAGTAGCAAGTTTTGAATCAATGAGATGCATATGAGGCACAAAACTTAGGACCTACTACCCAATTCGATGCTGCCCTTATGGATAGATACACACACCTGATTACTCAGTGTCAGGAGGTGGCGGATACAGTAAAGAAATTAGAGGAACAAGGAGTACATGCAGAGAAGACTTTGAAGAAGTATAAATTTAGAATTAAGCATGTAGCTAATCTGCGAGTTCGAGCAGTTGCATGCATAATTGAAAATTATAAGGCATTTACCAAGAAATTAAAAAAAAAAAAGCTAGGTACGCAATTGCTAAAGATAGCAAAGCTTTTTTTTTTTGAAACTGCTCTTCTTACTCAAAGTTCCAATTTTGAAAAATCTTGCATGATTACGAAAACGTGGCTCACCCAGCATGGTCTTCGTAGTGCTCATGCAGCATCCACTTCGTAGTTGTTAAGTGGAGTGTCCAGGCAGAAACTTGCAAGTTAACTGCAACTCCTAATTTTTAGTTCTTAATTTAGGGTAGGATTATTTCCTAAATAATAAGGTGAAAAAATTCTATAAATTGAGAAGTTGAATTCATTTGTAGGGGTCCCCAGATTGATGATTTGTGGCCCACTTAGAGATTTTAGAGATTTTTGCAGATTGTTAAGTAGTTTGAGTTATGTTTGCTATACATTCATGGAGATTAATATGAAAAGCAGCTTGTAAATTGCCTGATTTACATCTATATTCTACCAAATTGTTCTGTGTAATTGGTAACGTCTATTATTTTGGGTTAGCAACATGGTAATCTTTTGTCTATTATGATATGAACCATATTGCACACATCAGTGGTCTATGGGAATTACTGTGATAGGCCATATTGTTGGTGATTCTATGTCCACGGTTTTGTGAAATTGACGATTTTGCAAGTTTTATGGAAGTCCGTTGTTGAATGCTAACTTGGATAATATTTGATAATTGCTCAAATTGCAGGGAACTAATTGAATAGTTTATTGAGTTGTTGTTGTATTGATTTTCATTGTTATTTTCTTGTTTCCCTTACGCTTCGCATTTTATTTCCCCAGAGAGTCTTAAATCATAAAATACAAAAAAAAAAGGAAGTACCATTGTTCGTAAACCAGCGAGGTTCAGTTCTAACCAGCAGGCCCCTTTACAGGTATAACCACTTCAGCCATTGAGTTATCCATCACCGTTGAGACCCGACTACAGAGACCTTTGGGTAGTGAGTTCTTCCGAACCCATTACTTTTCAGGAGAGGTGGTGAGTGTTTTCATAAACTACCTGACTGTTGGTGGGTGTGTCAAAACGCCTGTCAACAGGTTCACCAAAATGTAATGGGTGGAAAATTAGGGTTTCCACCATGAGAGGGATGGAAACCACTAATTTACCATTACATTTAAAAGAGGGGTGAGATCAAATAGATTTAGTCACAAACCAGCAAAGATAAGGACTAAAAATACTGATTGGATTCAAGAGTGGATTTATTTACCCTCTTTTGTGAGTTGAATTGCTGAAATTAGGGTAAAGTGTTGAAACTGAAGGTAAAAACATGAAAACGGTCAGCTACCATCGTCGGATCAAGCCACACACCTAGATCTGAGAAATGTAAGAGGATTCGGACCTTCTCCTCGAAAAACCTCTTAAAATGTCGAGACGATGGCGCTCGTCTCTATGGTCCTCTAAAATTTTTGCACACCAAAGGGAGGTTGATTCATCACTGTAAATAATGCTTATCTTGAAGATCACAACTTTGTACCTGTTTCCTACACATAGAAGAAGAACAAAAAAAAAAAAGAAGAGGGAAATAGGTTGGGAATAGGGGTTTGCCTAAGTCAAACCCTAGTTTGGAATCAACCTTGAATGAAATATTGCAAATACTAAAATAAAATGATGGAAGGATATACATCAGATCTGCAATGACTGATAATGATGCTCTACATCTTGAATTACTGCAAAGATCAAAGACAAACTCTCACGAGGGTTGCTCATTTATCTGGTATGCATGGTGAATATGATTATTGAAGAACATATTTTTACTCAACAATTGCATCAAGTAACATATGATAGATCTAATATTATGGTTAAATTGTATGATGGTTTTTCTTGCATGACTATTATTATTACTCTTCCTATTGAGGATGGTACTAAGTGCTTAGATTTCACCTTTGCTATTATTCCTACATCGGATCAATTTCATGTGAAGATGGGACATCCTTGAATTTCTTCCATGAAAGCTATCCTTTCTACAATTCATAAATGTTTGAAATTTCCCCCATAACACTATTATAATGATAAATCATAGCCCTTACCAACCCATAGAGAAGTGTGTAAATATCACTCTTGATTACTTTTGGTCTAAACAACCTAATCCTTTAAATCCTCGAATTGACATCATTTTCTTATCTTACCAAAAATGTAAAAATGAAATGAAGATGGCCTTGAGTAAATTGAGAGAACCTACACCCATGGGTATTCCTCTTCCTCATCCTAGATTTGGTATTCTTCCTACTCTTTCTATTCCTCCTATTTATGCCATAGTCCTACCCCATACGTCTTATAAAGGAAAATGCTTGGCATCATGTATCTCTCAACCTATTGGGGTTTCTTTGATTTCTTCCCCTATAAGGGTCAATTTATCCTCAATATTTGCAGGCCTTGACTAAAACTAAAAGGAATTGTTGTGTGAGACAACACCGATGAAGAAATTTTGCTAAGGCTCACAACCTTGTTTCTATACAGGTCATTAAAAATTCTTTGATGTGTGCCTTAGGATTATCTTTTCCCTTGCACTTGTCAAATTTGGGCATAACAAAATGTGGAGGCAAAGGTGGAATGGGTATGGTCCTATCAAAAGGATAAGGAATTTATATTGAATTGTGTAGTTCTTGATGGGAGTTTGCATATTAGCCATTTGTTGTTCCAAATCACCGCTAGGTGGTATTCTATTCCTTTGAGGCGCCACTGGGAGGAGGAGGTATGTAATTATTGTAATGTCAAATGGGAGAAGGTACATAAGAATGATATTGGGCATGTGTGTTTTCAAGAGGTTGTGGAGGAGGAGGTATGTAATTGTTGTATGGACCACCTAGGATTCTATTTTGATGATGAGTATTAGACCTTGGACGAGTGTAAGCATCATGATTATGAGAATAGTTGGTAATGTAGGCATGTTCTTTGACATGCTTATTAAATCTAACACAAGATCATTTGGTATGTGTATAATCATGGTTATAACATTGATTAGCATCTTTTTGTTGAGCATATGCATGATTATTTCTTCAACTATGAAGGTCATTAGCATGAGGTTGTTTATGATTCTGTCAGGTATAGGTCAAACAAGTATGTGTGTGGATAGGCATATCTGGTTTTGGGGATATGCTTATATCCATGTCCACCATTACTACTACTAGGGTGATTTGGGTCTTCCTCCAAAAGTTGTCATAAATCAAAATCATGAGGTAATCTAGCCCCATCTTGAAGTAACATCTATAGATAATGTTGGGGATCTTTTCTCAAAACTGCGTCAAGAAATTTGTTGAATCTAGCATTGGACATATGATCTTGAATTTCTATTGATGCTAAGGACTCATTATCAAAATCTAGTATTGTAATGGTGAAAAAGAGTGAATGATGGAGAGATCAAGACGAAAGCTTTTCTTCCCTCTAAGGAGAGATGAAAGTTTCACTACAGATTTCCCTTCAAACACCTTATTCACATTACATTTAAAATAGGGGGATTCACTAGATCCAATCTCTTAGGGCAGAGATTGAATACTAAATGAATTGATAATGGGATAGAAATGATAAGCTAACCCCTCTTTTATAATGGAAAATGATTGAATTATGTTAAGTGTAAAAGTAACAAAGAACTAATTATAACTTGAGATAGAAGCATGAGATGAAGTTGTGCACCTGCATTTGGCTATAATATGTCGAGATGAAGCTGCCCTACGAATTTGAGGAAAAGTTGTTGGGACCATGCTGAAAGTGTCCACGGACCTCCGAAAAATACGTGAAATGAAAAGGGTTTTTCCGCCTCTGCAAATGGAGTCCAAATATGCAAACACAGTTGTGCACCTGCAACCTACACATAGAAAAGAGAGGAAAAGGGGTTGGGATTGGGGATTTGCCTTCAGTTCAAACCCCAATTTTGGAATTAACCAAATGATGAAAGAAAGTACTTGCAAGTAAATGTATATGAAAGACTAAAATGTAAGTCACCTCAAGGGAGGTTGTAGATAGAAAGTAAATAGATTTGCTTGTATTAAATTGAATGTTGAAAGGGATCTCCTCTTCAATTGTTGAATCCTTGACGTGAATGCAACACCTAGCCTTGAAGAGAGACTTGAGAATGCTCAATGCTAGAAAGGAATGCTTGAATTCTTGAATGCTCTTGAATGCTTGAACTCATGTAAACTTCTCACTCATCCCACTTATGCAAATGAGAGGACAAATGTGACTTATATACTCATCAATTAGGGTTAATTGACTAATTTTTCGTCACAGGCCAACACAAGGAAAGTTTTCCCACTTTATGCAATGTCCAATGCAAAGAGAGGACAAAGGGGGCCCCAAAATAGAACAAGGACAAGGGTGCCACACCCCTATCCTACCCTTGTCTTAGGACAAGAAGTAGGTTTAGGCAGTGCAAAGGGAAGAACGAGGCAATTTCTAAGGGTTGAGCAAGTCTTGGGTCTCTGATCAGGCTTAGGGATTCGAATTGCCAACGTGAAGACCCTAATGTAGTCGCAAATTGCAAGGGTCGCAATTTCATGACACTGCATTTAGCCCCCACTTTAACAGGAGTATAAGTGTATGCCAATACTACTGATAAAGTACAAGGAAACAAGATTGAAAGACTTCTACCACATCAAAGAGGCAAGATGCACCAAGCCCCCAATGGAATTAGGATCTTATGGCATCAATTGATAAAGTAAAAGGGAAGATCAAGAAGGGAAAACCAAAATTATGAAGCAAATCCAAGTTCACTAAATAATTCTAAGTATCAAGAAGGAAAATATGAGCGGAGTGTATGCCCCCACATTAAAGTGATCATGCACTTTAAGGTAGGATACACCCAAGAGAGATAAGAGAGGGAGCATGTTATCACAACGATTTAGCCCCCAGTCGAGGAATAAAGCTAAGGATAATGAACACAAAACATGAGGTAGTTTTGTTTTCCTCGGGGTCAGTATGTTGTATAATAACTCATGTATATCATATATGTATATGTGCATATAATAAGCGTCATTCCCCAAAGAAAGGACACTACCTTAGAAGAAAGGTTTTGAGTCAACATGAAAGATACCAAAAGAGATCTCAATGCTTTGCATCATCCTCAAGTACACATTGAGGAAAAATAGAAGAACGGGGATACACATAGAAGAATGGTCACAAAAGAGAAAGAGAGGAGAGAGAGAGAGAGAGAGAGAGAGAGAGAAGATTTGCAGTGCTAATATTGCTAATCTAGCACAACATCCACCTCCTGATCTTGTTGATCACTATTTTGGGAAGGTGAGCAACATTCCAGAGGAGCAATATCAAGAATAGAAAATGGAGCAATCACAAGATCCGAACAAGGAATATGCTCATGTGATAAGTCACTTTGTTCAATTCTAGGAACTAGGATTAGGGTTTGTGAAAATTCAGTTCATAAATGCTTGTCCACATCAACATATTAATAATCACTATCAAAAGCATTAGGAGTTGTTTTGCCATCATGAATAACATTTTCAATCATTTCTTCATCAAAATTTATAGAAAAATGAATACGAACACGAATAGGAGTAAAACCATCACTTGTTTTGTGCAACTTAGGATTTGGAGATGTAGGTTCAACATCTTGCTTGGGAGAAAATGGAATCATATAAAATGTTGGAGTCTTGGGAGATGGAATAGTTTGAAGAACAACTTCACGAGCTCGAGCATGACGCCTTTGTCGAGTCTTAGAAAAAGAAAGAGAAGGAGGAAGAATATTTATGAAAGGAGGAACAGTCTCCTCTTTAATAGTTGAAGGCTCCGATTGAGGTCTTTTACGTTGGAAAAGAGGAGAGGCGGGCCTCTTCTCTCTATAAGAGTGAGGAGGTGGAACTATGCCATATAAAGGAGGAATATTAGGTGTGGAAAGGAGACTCAGCCCATCATGGGGAGGTGGTACAGGTCTAACCTTAGGAGGAATATTGTTGTTCTTTTTAGGAGACGACATAGTCACATCCATAGGAATAGGTTGAGGATATTCCTTAGGAGGAAGACTAGTCCTATCCATTAGGGGAAGGATTTCATCTTCAAGAAGGATGGGAATGTCAATTTTTGGGGATCTAGGTTGACTCAAGGATAAGATCATATATTTCTTCCATTTTTGATAAGATTGGAAAAGAGAATCGCTCCTTTGTGGAAGAGATTGAAATTGCTTAGGCCAAAAGAGATCAATAGGAACACTAGGGCTTCTTTCGGATGGACAAAATAAGCTATGGTTCACAGTTATGATTTCTCCATTGTGAGGAAATTTCAAACACTTATGAATTGGAGAAGCAATATCCTTCATGGAAGATATCCAAGGGTAGCTCAACTTCACACGGAATTGCTCGAAAGAAGGAATGATAGCAAAATTGACTTCCATAGATTTAGTGTGAACTTCAACAGGAAGAGTGATAGAACCAATGGTAGGACAAGAGAATCCATCAAATAACTTCACAACCACATTAGAGTCATCATAGATCAATTCATGCAATTGTAAAGTGAAGAGATATTCCTCATTGATAAACATTAACCATGCAAGAGGGATCAACAAGAGCACCACGACAAGGTATGTCCTTAACCTTCGCAACTATGTATAAAGGCCAATTGGGTACCCTAATGGTCTCACTAGGGTTGAATGTAATACAAATATCCTTAGGTGTCTTTTGTTTCTCTACCATGTTCACCAAATTTGAAGTTGTGGTAGTAAGATCAGAAGGAGAGAAAGAGGTATGTTCAATCTCAATTGCGTTAGAGGTATGAGAAGGCAAAGATTCAATGAAAATCTTAAGATTTTGATTAGGAGGTGTAGACACCCAAATTGGTCCAGTCTAATTAAATAAATATTTTAATTCTTCTATTAATTAAATAAATCTTTATTTATTTAATTAATTCATTTATCCTCTTCTAGCCTTATTTCTCATTTAAATAAATACATTTATTTATTTAAATTATCCTTTTCCTAAGTTAAATAAATATTTTATTTATTTAATTATCCCACTTCTTCTATTAATTAAATAAATCTTTATTTATTTAATTAATTCATTAACCTTTTCTACCCATGACACATGTCATTCATCTCTTAATTCCTACACTACCTACCCCTTTCATTATTTTATTATTTCTTTTACCTACCCTCTAATCATAGCCGACCTCCTTTTACACCTCTCAATTTTATCCCTCCATTTCATATTCTGTCTTCTATATAAGGAGATGCTTCCTTCATTATCAAACCTTAAGGAGCTAATCAATCATCCTAATCATTCTATGCATCCTAACTACTTGATCAATTGACTACACTACGATCCTACTTGCAACAACATTTCGTTCTTTGTTGAGCTCTTGTGCATATAAAATCTGAGAGCAAATATATCAAACAAGATCAATGGAGATAGGAAGAATGGAGATTCAAACCCTATTGGACATGTGATGGTATAATCTTTGTGATTTCATTTGATTTGCATTGTCTTAGGTAATCTTCATATGTTATGGTGGATCTTTGTTGTTGTTAGGCTAGGCTTTTGTTGTTGGATTCATTTAGCCTTTCAATATCGTTATTATTGTTATCCATTTTCACCATATACATTTTGGCATGCCCGGTGGGACTCTTGTCCTTTTTTGCATTTAACATCTTGTTGCAGATTTTGTATTTTGAAGTTGCAGATCTGACATTTTCGGCAACATTTTGATATTTCCGCGTACGCGTACTTTCAGATCGCATTTTTTATTTTTGGGCACGTCTGCGACATATGGAATCACGTCTGTGTTATTGGCAATATTTTATTTTGCAGGTTCTAGGAGAGCGCGTCTGTGTTGTAAAGTCGTGTTTGTGATGTTTTTAGCCGCGTCTGTGTCCAGAGGCCACGTCTGCGTTCTGTAGTCGCGTTTGTGTCTCATAGAACCGCGTCTGTGTCACCCAGTCGCGTCTGTGTGGAGGGTAGCCACGTCTGTGTTAACCAGTTTCAAATTTTGGATTTTTATTGATTCAGTTTTTGTATTTAGGGTTTCAGATCTGGTTTATTTTGAGCTAACATTTTTAGATCTAGCTAACAAAATTGGTGCAACTTTTCTTGGAAGCTAAATCATTTGGTTGAAGGCCCCTATTTTCACAAAGTCTTTTGGGTTTAAAATTTACCTAACTTGTGTGCTTGCAGGAAGGGGTGATTATTTCAAACAATCCAAACTACTAACAAATCTTTGTTGCAGGACCTTGGCAAGGATTTTTGGATTTTTGTTGTGTGCCTTGTTTTCATAGACTAGCAAACACTTCAATTGGTGCACTAAAATTGAATCATTGTCTTTTGTGTCTTGAGCGATAGGCTCTTTTTGTTTAATCTTTAGAGGGCCTGTCTTCCCGTGTGGTCATTAGGACTACTAGTGAGAAGAGAACGACCCAAGTGGTAGCAAAAGAAAAGCCATCTTCTTCCAAACCACTATAAATAACTGTATTCATGGTGAAAACTATGAATAACGTGTGCTAATTAGTTCATACCGACACTATGTCTCCCCATAAACCTGTTTGATCAAATTTATTTGATCAGTTGTAGGGCGTAACCCCTACCGACTGGGAGCCTTCTGTATTTACAGAGCTGAAAGTGCCGCATGTATGGCCACATGAGCGGATGCCCTTACTAGCACCTTTTTGTTTTAGAAGCCCAAATCCTTCTAGTTGTTGGGGCAGGAGGTCGGACCTCTGGTAGCGGCCCACACACATACAGTTCTTAGTAGAGATACAAAGTTCACCACGGGGAGTTTTCGTGGGGACTGATGCTTGGCTGACCCGAGAAGTGAGTGTCGAGGGTGGAGCCAGTGAGGTCAAGCATCTAAGTATCCATTTTGAATAGCGTAGCCTCGGGGGTAAAACCCCATGTGGGATCAACAACTATTGTCTTGGCCAACCATAAGAATTGTGCTTGACTTATGTTAAACATTCAAAACATTCAAGACCAAACAACAAAACATTGTATCTTTTGTGTCTTCAAGTGTATGCAAAACATTTTTACATCAAACAACACACTTTTCTTGGAGTCATTTTGAGTCTAGACACTTGCAAACATTAAGTCCTCATCAACACTGGGTCCTCTTGTCATGAAAAACAGTCAAACAGTCAGATTTGGTCACAACAAAACAACTTCACAGATTGAAAAAATTGCACAAAATTTGCAGAAACGCGTCTGTGTCGGGCATAATAGCATCTATGTTGTCTAGTCGCGTCTGTGAAGGGCAGAAACGCATCTGTGTCCCAGAAATCAACATTAAACTTTGCAAAAAAAATCTCAAAAGCACGTCTGTGTTAAACAGAGTAGCGTCTGTGTCGGGAAACCGCGTCTGTGAAGTATACAGGTGCGTCTGTGTCCAGAATTGAAAAATTGTTACAGTCCAGCAAACAAACACAGTCAGTTTCGGAACTCTTGAGCTTCCTAGGTCATTTCTCCAGGGTTTCATTTTCCATTCAACCTGTCCTTGGGTGTCACAAAGTCAACCATTGCTTTACATCTCACTTTACATTCACAATTGTCTAAACTTGAGTCAAAAGGTCACTTGCTTGTCCTCACTATACTTTGTCAACACACTACATACAACAACACTTTGCTAAGTGGTCCTTCATCAAGGTTTCTTACCTTTGGGTCTCATTTGGTCTTACTTAGAGTCAAGGTCAACTTACCTCATCAAGAGAAACTATCCTCTCTTTGGAAGTCACACCTACTCTACTACATACATACTTGGTCTTACACTTTGGACATTGCAAGTACACTTTAGATTCATTTACATTCCATTCAACTCTTGGTCTTCCATACTTTTTCCATTTTTCATCTAGTCTCACACATCTTGGTCAATACCTAGTTCATGGTTGAAACCCGTCTTCAAAAATCTAGGAGAGAAACTAAAGAGGCTCAAGAGTCCGCAAACATGAGTTCTTATGAGTATGACAATGATATCTTTTTCAATTCTGATCATACTACATTACCTGACATGGATGCCTATAGAAACATTCCAAATGTTGAGAACATGGACACTATAAACAACAATGCTACACACAATGACAATGTGGACAACTTTTCAGTACATTCAGCAGATGTGGAAGAATCCATTATGAATCCCCATTTCAATCGATTGGTTGAGGAAATAATGAGGAGGGATAGACAATACTTACAAATGATGGCACAAAGTGGAGCCAAGATACCTCATGATTTTGACATGTCTCAAATAATGGAACATAGACCTTTGCAACAACCTCACTCCAACATGGATCAAAGGAGACCTAATAGTGGAGGAAATAGAGGACCACACATGGTACCTGAATCACCATCAGCTTTGCTTCAAAAACTAGAGGTCCCACATACACATGGTCAAGCATATGATACTTACCTTCGTAGACCATTATGGAAGTCTTATGCAGACAAATATGCTCAATCACATACTAATGCCAAGGATCAACCACCAAAGCAATTGGATATTCAAAGGCATGCTCAAAATTTGGACACAAGGAAACCTCATGTCAAATTTGGGGGCAACACAATAGAACATGACATGCCTGTAGAATATGGTATACATGCACAAAATAGATATGGTGTTCCTCAACATGAATCTATACCAAGTGGTCCACATACACAGCATCATTACAGACCTCCTCCATATGAACATGTGTATGATCAATATCATCCATATATGCAACATGCTCCTCCTCCAATTGGTGTCTCAAGCATGGGGTATGGTCCAAGAAGTCGATCTCCACCTAAGAGCAATTTGGAGCAACAAATCAGGGACTTACAAAAGAAAATGGAGGACATAAATACACCGAAGCCAACATACACAATGAGAGACATATGTCCTTATCCATTTGACAAGAGCATTCCAATGCCTCCTTTTCCTACACATTTTGTGACACCAAAATTTGATAAGTATAGAGGAAAAGGGGATCCTAAGGCACACATAAGACAGTTTTTCACAGCCTGCATTGAGGTAGCAGCAGAAGAGACATATTTGATGAGATTATTCCCACAGAGCCTAAGCGATCAAGCTATGGAATGGTTCTCCCAACTTCCACCTGGTATTAAGTCATGGGGTGACTTAGCAGAGGCATTTATCCAACATTTCTCCTACAACATAGAGATAGACATATCAGTCACTACTTTGTGCAACACCAAGCAAAAAGAGGGAGAATCTTTTGCATCATTCTTACAAAGATGGAGAAATCTAGCCAGCAGATGCTCTTGTGAAATTCCACAAAAACAAATGGTAGAAATGTTCACACAAAATGTTAACAAAGACATTGGCTATGATCTAAGGAAATCTTGTTTGTCCACCTTCAAGGACGTTATTGAAAAAGGCTTAGCGACAGAAAAGGTCCTAATTGAACAAGGAATTATTAAGATATTCAAGGAAAACAAAGATGACTTTAAAGGAAAAGACGAGCCAAGATTTTGGAATAAAAACAAGAACACAGTCAATGATGGTGTTGTTGATGTCAATACAGTGAGACCCAAATTCATCTTTTCAAGATCAAGTTCTACAAACAATCAAGTGAATACTCAAACAACTTCTAGATCACGAAGGAAGTACACTCCATTGGGAGAACCACTTGAGTCAGTCTTCAAGAAACTAGTGGCAAACAAGGTGATCACAATTCCAAATTTCTCACCATATGAACCAAAGGTCAAACCAAATTGGTGGAATGATGATGAGTATTGTGAATTTCATAAGAGCAAGGGTCATAAGACAAGAAATTGTCATCGACTAAAGAACATCATACAAGATCTCATTGACAAAGGTGATATTGAGATTGAGGGACATTCGTCTAATCAAGAACATGAGATGTTTAAGGAACCATTCCCAAAACATGACAAAGGAAAAGCTAAAGCCACAGAGGATCAAACCAACTATACCAGAGCATCCTATAACTATGATTCAACTATCAATCACATCTCGATGGACAATTACGTCTCTACTATTATCATCAAGGACAAAGCGTCTGAGAATTCTACCCAGAGACCTAAGATTGTCCTAAAAGGTGTTGGATCTTCTTCTGAACCTACCTCTGAATGTCATGTTACAACCCGCCGAGGTAAAATCACTTTGCAAGGTGCTCCAACTAAAAACACCGCTTCTTCATCAACCAAACCTAAGTATGACCTTGTAGAACAGTTAGGGAAGACACCCGTGCTCATTTCAATCCTTGAGCTATTACACATATCTCTCACACATAAAGCCATTCTTGACAAAATCTTGAGAGATACTGTTGTTCCTACTGATCTGAACGTGGACCAGTTTCAAGCCATGGTGGGATACCTTTCTGTTCCACACTCCCTTACTTTCACAGAAGCCGACGATGCCTTCGTAAGTCAGCCACATAATGCACCATTACACATTGAAGCCTTCATACACAAACATTGAATAAAAAGAGTCATGATAGATGGAGGAGAAGGTCTAAACATTTGCACATTAAGCACTATTACACAATTGGGATATTCTGATAAAGCTGTGAATTCTACAAATCAAATCACCATTAAGGCATATGATGACGAAGAGCGTTCATCCAAGGGCACAGTCACCTTACCTCTCAGAGTTGGGCCAGTTACAAAGGATGTGGTTTGTCAAGTCCTGGATTTAAATCTCACTTATAACATATTGCTAGGACATCCTTGGATTCATGAAATGAGGGCAGTCCCATCCACATATCACCAATGCATTAAGTTTCCTCATAATGGCATAGAAGTAACAGTTAACGGTGATCCTAATCCATTCATATACTGCAATAACTTGAAATCAAAGACTGAGACCATCATTCCCAGTAATCATGAGGTTGTTCCTTTGTCAGCATACATTGATCCTGAGTCGTTAAAACCTTCGACATCAAAACAAGGTGAGCTTAAAGGCAAGTTTAATTACAAAGGCATGGGGGAATATACTTTAAATCAAACCATGTACTTACGACAAGTCATGAGTTCCCCAAAAGAATATGGAAGACCACATCCTAACAAACAAATCTCCATCATGATGCTCAAATGGGACCCTACTACCTTTCAAAGATGGGGTGAACTGGAAGAAGAAGATTTATACAAAATTCTTTTTAGGGACAATGAAGAGGAAACACAAGACCACATCAACCTACCATGTGAGAAATATGGCAAAGGCTTCAAAATTCTGCAAAAATTCGGGTATGATGGAAAAAGCCCTTTGGGGTTACGAAAGGAAGGCATCATGGAACCTTTACAACCCAAATTGACCTTCAAAAAGGAACACTCGAAAGGACTTGGTTTCTTAACTTCCAAGGTCCACACCCAAAGGACAGAAGAAGCCTTACAAATCAAAGCTGCCAAAATGCAACAAGAGGATCGCTATTCCACAAATTCTAACAAATGGGAATGGGGTTCAGATAAGTCTTCCAGTGACTATGAGCTCAACGAGATATTCAGAGAGCCAGATGAACCCACAGAAGAAGAGGAATTTTATAACAAGTTCAGAGTTGGTCAAGAAACAACCCATGAAGATTCCACACAGTCCTTGTCTCGAGGTTCTAGGTTGAAATCACATAGGATGAGAACACCTGTCCCAGAATGCGCTACTAGTGATGATAATTTGGATTCGCTCATGATCGAGACTAATGAGGAGAGTGCCATCAATGACCTCGATAATTACCTTGATATACCTGAATATAACTCTATTTTCACTCTTAGCTCCCCTAACTTCAAAGACATTAACGACCTTCCCCTTGTTCACCGCCAACTCATTGACTAGGATCAGGAAGGACCTGCACAATTTGATACATTCCAAAACGATGAAGCTTTTATAGACTATCTGAGCATACGGGATGATCTTCCTCTTGGAGACCATAAAGCGGGATACACTATAGAACTCAATAGCGTGGCATATTTTGGTGAGGGTGTCATACCTTCCAGTCACAAAAATGTGAAAATAAGAACAAATCAAGGGTTTTATGGCGAAAACCACACTGTGGCGTTGTCTAACCCCAAAATAGTAAAAAGAAAGGATGTATCTAAGGGCGGAAACCTCTCTGAGGCACCCGAAGATGGAAGGCTCGACATTCTCCCAGCATCATATGAAGAAAAGTCATCCATGTTGGTAGAGGAGACTATCAAAACAAACATTGGTATAGAAGAGGTTCCACACAACATATTCCTAGCTCAATCATTGACAGAGTCCGAAAGGTCAAAATTCATAAGTTTCTTCAAAGAACGACAAATCAACTTTGCCTGGTCATACACTGATATGCCTGGATTGGATCCAGATTTGGTAATGCATCATTTGACAGTCAAACCGAGGGCAAAACCAGTAAAACAGAAATTAAGAAAAATGCATCCACAAGTGGCATTACTAGTCAAAGCAGAACTTGAGAAGTTATTGGATGTCGGATTCATATGCCCAATCGATTATCTTGAATGGATCTCCAACTTGGTACCTGTTAGCAAACCAAAGCGCAGCATCAGAATATGTACAGATTTCAGAGATATCAACAAAGCTTGTCCAAAAGATGACTTCCCATTACCAAATATTGACTTGATTGTAGATCTCACAACAGGTCATGAAATGTTATCATTGATGGATGGATTCTCTGGTTATAATCAAATAAGGATCGCGCCCGAGGATCAACACAAAACATTGTTTACTTGTCCGTGGGGAACTTTCTGCTGGAATGTCATGCCTTTCGGGCTAAAGAATGCAGGTGCCACATATCAAAGAGCCATGACTACTATCTTTCATGATCTCATGCACGTAACCATGGAAGATTATGTTGATGACCTCTTGGGCAAATCAATAGACAGAAATACACATTTGGACATACTTTCAGTCGTCTTTGATCGGTTGGAAAAATACAAAGTAAGATTAAACCCCAAGAAATGCGTCTTTGGAGTAACCTCCGGGAAGCTCTTAGGATTCATTGTATCCAAAAGATGAATTGAAGCTGATCCAGCAAAAGTCAAGGCCATCTTGGAAATGCAACCACCAAGAAATATCAGTCAACTTCGATCCTTACAAGGTAGACTCCAGTCCATCCGAAGATTCATAGCCCAACTGGCAGATAAGTGTAATCCTTTTCAGCACTTGCTACATAAAAACATCAAATTCAAATGGGATGATAATTGTCAACAGGCTTTCCAAACGCTCAAAGATTATCTTCTGAATCCGCCAGTTCTGATGCCACCAGTTCCAGATCAGCCTCTGTTACTATACATATCAGCCACTCCAACAGCACTGGGGGCACTCTTAGCACAACAAATTGCTGAGGGCAAGGAAAAAGCAGTATATTATATCAGTCGCACATTGGTGGGATATGAGCTAAACTACACACCAATTGAGTGTGCATGTCTCACTGTGGTCTTTGCTTCACAAAAATTACGACATTACATGCTCACTCATAAGACTAAGTTAGTTGCAAGGATAGACCCATTGAAATATCTTCTCAACAAAGCAACACTTACTGGGCGACTAGCCAAATGGGTAATGATACTGAGTGAATTTGACATCGAGTATGTGGACAGAAAAGCAATAAAAGGACAAGTCATCACAGATCAATTAGCAAATGCTCCCATGATAGATGACGTTCCTCTAAGTTATGAATTTCCAGATGAATCCATTTTGACAATGTCACATGCAAAGCCATGGCAACTGTACTTCGACGGCTCATACACACAGCATGGGGCAGGAGCTGGCATCCTATTTATAACTCCTCAAGGAGATTCTATACCAAAATCATACCGCTTATCATTTCCTTGCACTAACAATATAGTGGAATATGAGGCATTAACAACAGGATTACGAATTGCAGTTCAATGGAAGATCTAGGAACTTCGCGTTTTTGGGGACTCCCAACTTGTCATCCGTCAAGCAACTGATGATTACCAAACAAAATATGAAAAGTTAATGCCTTATAAACAAATGGTGGATGACCTGAAACAACACTTCACAAAGATAGACTTTGAGCAGATACCAAGAGAGCAGAATCGCGCTGCAGATGTCATGGCTACGATTGCTTCCTTGGTTGATTTACCTCCAAATGAGACTCGCTATGAGTTCTTGGTGGATAACCTTTTGGTCCCTTCATATGAGATCATGCCTACTGAGACAATATGTGTTGTCGGTCCCGAATCCCAGTTATATGGTTCCATTTTCACATACTTACGTGACAATACTCTACCTCCTGATCTATCAAATAACCAACGTCGCACTTTCATTCGCCAATCCTCTCGATATGTCATTTTAGCTGATATCCTATATCGGCGAGGTCTAGATGGCACTCTTCTTAGATGTTTAGAAAGCGACGAAGCTCAGATTGCGTTACGGGAAGTGCATGAAGGGATATGTGGTCCACATGCTAGTGGTCCTACCTTGGCCAAGAAACTCATCAGGACTGGATATTACTAGCCCAATATGGAAAAAGATTCATATCAGTTTGTCAAGAAATGTAAGCAATGCCAAATTCATGGAGACCTCATACATGCGCCAGCACAAGAACTTCAACCACTTGCATCTCCTTGGCCCTTTTGTCAGTGGGGACTCAATCTCATAGGCAAGATTCACCCTCCTTCTTCCAATGGTCATAAATTCATTATCACTGCCACAGAGTATTTTACAAAATGGATTGAAGTCGTGCCTCTCACACAAGTTACTGGAAAACAGATTGCTACATTCATCCTTAACTATATCATTTGCCGATACGGTATTCCTGTGTCCATTATCACTAATAACGGGCATCCCTTCAAAAATCAGGATGTTCGTGAACTTTGTGACTGCTTCAATATCTCCCATCGTTTATCCACACCATATTACCCCCAAGGTAATGGTCAGGCTGAGGCATCTAACAAAACAATCCTTAAAATCCTAAAGAAGACAGACGATGATGCTGACCGTAATTGGCATATCCAACTTAATCCTGCACTTTGGGCCTACCGCACAAGTGTCCGCACACCTACAAGAGCTACACCCTATTCACTTGTCTTTGGCGCTGAAGCTATCTTGCCTATTGAGGTCGAGCTACCCTCTTTACGGGTTTCTTTGCAAAACATCATTAGTGACGAAGACTATAGGGTCTCTCGCTTACAAGAGCTAGAACTACTGGATGAACGAAGACAAACTGCTTTTAATCATCTCAAGGCTTACCAACAACGAATGAGTCGCAGCTACAATCACAAGGTCAAGCCTCGCACATTTGAGGTAGGTGACTTAGTTCTCAGAGAAAATCCTAAAAATCAACAAGACAGAGAGAAGAAGGGCAAGTTCGAACCAAATTGGCTTGGTCCCTACATTATTACAGCAGCATATGGATCTGGTGCATATCAGCTCTCAACTACAGAAGGTGAACCTTTGGAGGATCCTATCAACAGCATGCACCTTCGCAGGTTCTACACATAGCTCTTTGAAATATCCTAATTCAAAAATACAAAAAAAATCAAAAAATTCAAAAATACAAAAAAATTATAAAAACAAAAAAAATCGTTACTTGGTGAAAACCTGGCAAACAGGCGCCTTGTGACACAAAAAACATTGAAAAATCAAAAAAAGTAAAGAGAAATAATTTCGTCCAATGGTGAAAACCACTTCAGTGGCGCCCTGGGCAAGTACCATGGTGAAAACTGGGTCACCAGTGCCATGCATAGAGACATTGCTCCTCCCTCCTTCAGGATTCACTTTCATCCTTTCACTTTGCACACACTCACGACCAATTCATCCATAATAAACTTACCCATTCCCATTATGGCTGGTTATTGATGTACCCAGGATTGGTTAGACATTCATAATAAACCTCCCTTTCCATCCAGAATAAATCAGATCCTATCTATGGCTAAGGCAAATTCTACGTCTAGTAATGGGTGTGGAACTGAGAACATCACATGCTTCGAGGAGTACAGTTTCTTCCAGCTTCCTTCAGTCTATCCGCGCACAATCTGCAATAAAGCAGCATCTGCATCACAGATTCACAATAAAGTTTTGTCTTCTTTGCAATAAGGTATCAGTTTCATGGATTCAGTCAGTTTCAGATGAGACACAGTAGCAACAATGGGCTTCAACAAATCAAATCTTTCAGCAGACTCAGACAACATTATGGTTCAGTGCTATCTATCCTTTTTGTGAAAGTAAACATTGTGACCACAATCAAACATGACTTATACAAGTGACAAGAGACACTAAATTTGAGGACTACAATGGATGTTGGTGTCGAGTCTTGGTTTTCTTTTGATTTCATCTTTTTTGGTGACATGTCTTTTAGCTTTTCCGGGATGTCTTTGACTAGAGATTCTATCTCCAAGATGTCTTTGACTAGAAAGGCGAGGATGGGGTATCGTCACCTATTTGTATTTGTTGTCTGTGGATTGTCTCTTAGTAGTGCTATGACTTGTCCAAGGATATGAGGACACTGTGAGTTTAGTATGAACTGGGGCATTCCTTGTTTGCAACTGTCTTATCTCCATGCAAATGGGTACAATGACTTTCTGGGTCAAACATATGCCTCGATTGTCATAACCTATTTTGCCATAATAAAGCTCAATGATGATAACGCACAAGAAGATCTTTCACTTTCATATCTTCTGTCTTCCATCCCCCTTTCTTGATTGACTTCCATCATCCTTCTCGAGTCCGCGTAGCCTGCTATCACATGACTGAGTATAATGACACACCAAAAACATTTGCATTTCATGTAGTTGCACCTGCATTACCACATATAAGCATTTCATACATACAGATAGATATTACAAATGCATCACATCCTGCACACAACAACTGTCAGCACAAATTACATTCTGCATTATCATATTGATCTGCATTACATACATTCACATTTGCATCATGCATACACATATAAAACATAAAAGAACAAAAATATGGCATTTCATCATGTACATATTTGCATCCATATCATAACCATCACATAGAAACATACATCATGAAACATCTCATCATATAGGTACACATGCATATAGCTACCGCAAAAATGAATCATCTCATATATATAATCATAAGTGTCATTACACAATGATGTCAAAATCATATGGCTACAAAAGCACCTGCAGGTGTCTACAATACAAAAATGGTACAAAACTGATACAAAGGGAGCCCTCTATGGCTATGATGAACTCCCTCCCTCGGAGCCACATGGCCTCGACGGAATCTGAGCCCCTGAAGGACCCACCCTAGGATCATCCTGCCTGTCCCCTCTATCTGGTGGTGGCGGAGGACCCATAACCCCACCACTTGATGCCTATCTCCTCCGGCTCCCTCCCGTAGCTGTCGCTGTACGCGACGATCTATGGAAGCTCCTCGCCCGCTGATCTGCTGGCACTGCACCATAGTAGAGGTCTCTCCAGTAGGCTATCTCCTCCCCTGCCCGTAGGACATAAGCATATCCTACCCCTGTATCCTCCGCTGCCTGCCTCCCGGCCCTCAGTGCTGTCTCAGCCTCTGTATAGCACTGGATAGCCTGATCCCGCTCTTGCTCAGTATCTCTGAGCCTCAACCTGAGCTGATCCCTCTCCCTCTCCAACTCCTGGATCTCATCTGCCTGGCCCTGGCAGATCTCCCTCAGCTCTAGCAGCTCATCCTCCACTGGGTCAGCCCCCTCTGCCTCTGCCTGTGGCTCCCCCTCTGTGGGTGTCTGCCTCTATGCATGTACCTGTACCTGTACTGGTGCCTACACTGGTACCTGTCTCTATCCCCATCCCTGTATCTGTACCTGCCTGGGACCCTGTGCTGCTGGCACCTGTAAAGGCAATCCACCGCGAGCCCTCACCACCTGAGCCTGCCTCTCCTCGCCACCATCCCTCCAAGGTGCAACCCGCCTCTCTCCAACTACTCCCCTCCTCCTCCATCGGCCTCTGCCCCCATCACCTCCACCGTCATCATCATCTCCACCCCCATCTCCCTCTAGTGGCTCTCCTAGATCCGTCAACCGTGGAAAGGGATGCTCTGCCCAGTAAGATGTGTACTCGGCATCCATGCCGGCGTCCTCGATCTCTGGCCACATGTCCCAAGGTAGAGGTATCATCTCTACCAGCTGTGTCACTGCCTGATCATATGACAACAACGGCCCAAACTGTGTCTAATCTCTAACTGTATGGGCATACATGCCTGAGCCTCGGGGCATCCTCTGAATCTAGCCAAACTGTCGGCCAACCCTGTCCACAAGCTGTCTCTCTAGCACATAGGGCGTCCGCCCAATCAAGTACCTACTCTGGAAGGTGTAAGGCAGCTCAACTGTGTCATCCTCCCACTGCTCGCAGCCCAGATACGGTCTCCATATGACCACATCAATGTCGTCTATCACCCGCCGCCAGTACTCTAACCTGCCAATCCGTGGCTACGATGTGATCATATCATACAAATGAACAAAGCTGGGTCCATGTCCCCTGCCCCTGAAGTGTATCGGTCGGGTAATCGGCAGATGCTCATAGGCCCATACCTGCAGCAATGTCACTTCGCAGCCCAATCCTACAGATCCATGATACACAAACTGATGAAGCTCATAATACAAATGGGCCAACACACACGGTCCCCAAGCATATCTGATGTGTTGCGTCACCAATGTCTCTAGTGCTCCTCCCCAGCCCACAGCCAACCCCCGTGTCGCCCTATCCGGACACAGGAACCCACTGATAGCTCCTATCACTGCCGGCAGCGCTAGTCCGGTGGCTGTCATGGTGTCCCATGCCACGTGTCCTACTCTCATCTCCAGTCCAGGGTCCTGGAACACCCGTCTCAAGGCCTCTCTATCTCCATCTTGATCGTATGGGATCAGCTCCCATTCGATCGGTATCCGCAATATCCTATATACATCCTCCAAGGTGACTGTCATCTCACCCATCGGCAAATGAAACGTGCACGTCTCAGAGTGCCATCTCTCAACCAGCGCAGTTAGCAAACCCATGTTTTCCCGAAACTCGGGCACATACAGCACATGTCTCAATCCCATCTCCTCGATGGCAGCTCTATCCTCGAAAGACAACTCAGGTTGCAACCTCTGCGTCGACAGGAATATCTCCCGTGACTCCAGCATCGGCAAATACTCCTGCAGTTAAGCAAATCAAATCATGTCAGTCATAGTGGCATTCACTGTTTATCACAAAATGCTACTTTTTATCTAAATGCATATGGCTATCTATCCTAGTGACACTCACTGTTCATCACAAAGTGTTGCTTCTACCCTAGTGACACTCACTGTTCAACACAAAGTGTTGCTATTTATCCTAGTGGTACTCCCTGTTCATCACAAAGTACTACGTGTGTGACACTCACTGTTCATCACAAAGTGTTACTCACATTTGCACTCACTGTTCATCACAAAGTGCTGCTTATATTTTAGTACTCCCTGTTCATCACAAAGTACTCTATCTTGGTACTCACTGTTCATCACAAAGTACTCTGATCTATCCTAGTCTTCCTAGAGGACCTGCTTGAGTGTATCCTCTCAGCAGCTTATCCAATCGATAGCGTATGTTCATCACAGAACTGTCGATTTGACCTAGAAGATGCAAATTCACACTTTTTCAAATGCAAACGCACTTACCTGACATAAACGCGCTTACAGACTGCACAGACGTGCCTAAAAAACATAGACGTGCTTGATTGACACAGACGTGCCTATGCTCTGCAAGACGCGCCTGACCAACATAGATGTGCCTTCTTGGCACAAACGCACCTGAACATCATAGACGCAGCCGCAATTGACACAGACGTGGGTTCAGACGTAGATGCGCCTGGCACAAACACAGACGCGCCTCGCGAGCACAGACGCGCCTGGCACCAACGCAGATGCGCCTGGGCATTTTTTGACACTTTTTAGACCCTAGTCTAAGCACATTTATGACCCTATCTACCATCCATTAATGACAAAATTAAATGCGTCGAAGTACGAGGAGGTTTGGTGGTACTTATCGGCTCTCCTGCCTCTGCTGGCCTCTTGAATCGGCGAACGCAGTCGAATCTATGAGTGAAAGCCATCGCTGCAGACTGCTCCTGCTCTATTCTCGCTCTGCAATATGCTCTCATGGATGTGTAGATGACAATGAGGATGTATTTTCCCCTGTGGTCTATCTTATAGCCTACCCTAGCCCTCGCCCTCGTTTCCTGAGTCAGTCTTCTATATCCTGTGACTTTGTCACTTTATTCGGTCAATCTATTTTACCCTCTCTTTCTTATCAAGAGATTGTCTGCAATCTTTTCAGACATTTTCATCCAATCTCTAGAGGGGGCATATCATTCCCATCTTGGGGCAAAGCTGTATCAGTTCATATTATCTTCTTTGAAACAACGCAACAAGCCGCATTGTCTCAAAGAGGGGCAAAATGTAGACACCCAAATTTGTCCAGTCTAATTAAATAAATATTTTATTTATTTAATTATCTAAGCTTAATTCTTCTATTAATTAAATAAATCTTTATTTATTTAATTAATTCATTTATCCTCTTCTAGCCTTATTTCTCATTTAAATAAATACATTTATTTATTTAAATTATCCTTTTCCTAAATTAAATAAATATTTTATTTATTTAATTATCCCACTTCTTCTATTAATTAAATAAATCTTTATTTATTTAATTAATTCATTAACCTTTTCTACCCATGACACATGTCATTCATCTCTTAATTCCTACACTACCTACCCCTTTCATTATTTTATTATTTCTTTTACCTACCCTCTAATCATAGCCGACCTCCTTTTACACCTCTCAATCTTATCCCTCCATTTCATATTGTGTCTTCTATATAAGGAGATGCTTCCTTCATTATCAAATCCTAAGGAGCTAATCAATCATCCTAATCGTTCTATGCATCCTAACTACTTGATCAATTGACTACACTACGATCCTACTTGCAACCACATTCCGTTCTTTGTTGAGCTCTTGTGCATATAATATCTGAGAGCAAATATATCAAACAAGATCAATGGAGATAGGAAGAATGGAGATTCAAACCCTATTGGACATGTGATGGTATAATCTTTGTGATTTCATTTGATTTGCATTGTCTTAGGTAATCTTCATATGTTATGGTGGATCTTTGTTGTTGTTAGGCTAGGGTTTTGTGGTTGGATTCATTTAGCCTTTCAATATCGTTATTATTGTTATCCATTTTCACCATATACAGGAGGAGCTACTGATTTGTTTCCCTTATCATTCAAACCTATCACGGATATAGTATTACTATCAATCAAATCTTGAATCTTAATTTTCAATGCAAAACACTTCTCAGTATCATGACCAGGCTGACGATGAAAATGACAAAAGGAATTACTATCAAAATAAGGGGATGCAAGTTTTGATGGGTCAACTAGTTTGATAGGAGGAAGTTTGATAACATTTCTTTGTAATAACTGAGACATAATACTATGTAAAGATTCATTCAAAGGAGTAAATTGTCTTTCTCTTTTAAAGAATTTAGAAATAGGAGGCACACCTGTTGTAGCATTCTCATTGTTGTTGTTGATTGTGTCATTGAACTTGGTGAAGCTTTTTGTTGGTTTGAACTTCGCAAACAGTTGTTGAACACTTCCCCCTTATCACTCAGAGCCATAGGAGTATATTGCTCCATTTGACTCGCAACCAATTGATAATTGTGGAGTGTTGCACACAACTATGGAAAGGAAGTAAACTTAGAAAAAAGAAGCTTTTCCCTGATATCTTTTTTGTAAATTAGAAATGAAAATTATTTGAATATCATTATCAAGTACATGAAGAGAAATTTGAGCACACAAATTCTTATATCTACCAATGAAATCAGTCACTTTTTTTTTAACACCTTGTTTACAATGCATCAAATCAATCAAAGTGATTGTAGGACCAATGTTGTTTTAAAATTGTTGAATGAAAGCATTTGATAATTGTTGAAAAGAAGTGATAGAATAAGAAGACAAAGAGCAATACCATTGTAAATCCTTGTCTCTTAGTGTTCTTGTAAACAGTTTTGAAAGCAATATTTGATCATAAGCAAAATCAGTACACAAGGTTTGAAATGTTTTAACATGTGTGAGAGGATCACCTTTTCCATTGTAGAGTTCCAATTGAGGGACCTCAACATGCTTAGGCTGGATGACTTTAACAATATCAAGAGAAAGCGGGCTTGCAACATCAAATGTGGGCACACTAAACTTGGCTTGACTCATGGAAGCAATTTGTTGTTGTAAGGAAGACACAGTTTGAGCAAGATTATTAATGGTTGCTTCGATAGAAGAATTGATGTTAGACATGGTTGATTGAGAAGGTGGTGTGATGTTATTGAAGGAAGGAATGGATTAAGAATAAGGTGGTGGGACATTGTGATAAGTAGGCATATGTGATGATTGAGTAGGAAATGGGACACTTAAAGGAGAAATAAAATTGTAGAATGAATTGCCCCCTTGTGTTGTGTTGATTGGTTGAGAGATATTAGGAATACTTATGGAAGACATGGGCAACACTAATACATTTAGTCTAGATTTCCAATGGAGGTTTCCGATGGAGAAGGTATATTGTGACCACATTTGATTTTTTTTTGAAAAAATGCCCGAATTCTTTAGAATTCCGACGGTAATTTGACATTTGGTTTCGACAAAGAAGGCATTAGCAATGAAATTTGCTTTTTTTTTTTCAAAAAAGTGCTCGCGTTCGTCAGAATTCCGACGACAACGGGCATTACTTAAAAAAAAAAGAGGGCAAGTCATTTGTGCATTGGAATCTCACGCAGACGTCAGTGTCGACTTCAACCGCCAACAAGATCAAACCCGGGTCGAAGGAATTTGTTCATTGAAATCCCACGCAGGAGGTAGATTCTTCACCTTAATTTCATGTTGCAAAAAATTACACCATTCAAGAGATTCTACAACTTTTGCTTTTATACATGCTAGTTATGCCTGTATTCTTGTGGGATATTGACCGATTGTGGAAGCAACTCTTGGAGTATGAGAGATTCTTTTTTTATGCAAAAGATGTTAGGAAATGAGACATGTGGTGGTTAATTACCCAAGTTTTAGATGCAAATTGGTCAATCTCGTATATATTCATATTGATTATCCAATCTCAGGTCGGATGGCTCCTGGTCAAAGGTGTGGTTCCCTGAATGCATAATCCCTATAGGAATCCACTCCTCATAAAACCATAGAACTGTGATTAAGGAGTGAGCATTCAATTTTGTCAAAGCAATCCCTTCCTCCCATATATGTGTTGATTGATCATTATTGCACAAGCTAATATATAGGGCGGTGTCTACCTCTGGCTGCTAAATCTCCAAATCGATGGAGATCAAACCAACACACAAGCAAACAATGGGAATGAATATTATTCAATTGCAATCTTCATTCAGTGTTGTTCGAGAAAGCCTTTCTTTCTCTTTCCAGCTAGCCTAACACACCCAACCCGGAAGCCCTAGGGAGATACAATTATGTTCAGTTCAACACAATCCCAACCTAGAAGGGGTGGACTAAAAATCTCCAACCACACAACTTATCACTTTGTAATTAACATACAACATAAAGCTAGTCTATATGACCCCCAAACCATTTTCTTACTGTCTCAGATTACCCTAGTTTAGGGTATTGGCAGTTTTTACTAAATCTTCTCTAATTTAGGGTATTGGCAACTATCTCTCCTTTTGCATAGTTTTAGGTGGCATACAAAGTCATTTCCTTCTTTGGCTTCCTTGTGGCCTCAACCTCAATGATCATCTTTTGCAAACTTACTTTCTTCAATACTCTCTTCTTTATCCTTTCAAAGTTGAATTGTAGCCACTTAGGAACATCTAGAATCTAATCACTTTGGATGGATGGGTTCATGGTAGTTACAATCTACTTTGGCCTTTTTTCTTCATCTTGTTGCTTGTGCACCTAAGTTTAAAATTTTGGAGGAGACATCTTGGGGGTGGGGCCTAGATAGATCCTCTTTTTCTTGTTCTCCATGCTTCTTTGAATCCATATTCTAAGTTCCTTATGACTTATATTTCATTTTCATGAGTCAACTTATAGTTCTTAATTCAGTTATAGGCTAGTATCTTGTGTGTTGATTGTACCTCTCAGTTTGATAAGGTTTTGGGTGGATTTTAATCTCTAATATTGAGGAAAAAGTTTCCCTATAAATGTAATTTCAAAATTCATTTTGAGGGTCTAAGAATGGATTATTTAAGGTCCAAGTTTAGTAACACTACTTAGTTTTTTTTCTTTCAAAAGACATTTAGCAATAGGTTGTAGATTGAATACTTGTTCTTTGCTAGAATATTTTGAAGAATTAATGGAAATGAAGTTCATAGTTTGCAACAGTATTGGTAGTCTTTTTTTATTGCTTGGTAGTATTCTATTTCTTTCATTTTCCGTAGTCCTAAATTAATATTTAAATTTATGAAACATCTTCTTTGTTATAATCAATTTGCACATCTTTCGTGGTGATTGAGGTTAATAAGGAACATGTGAATGAATAGTAGTTGTTGTTCTAGAGCTTTCCTTGGTCTCATTTTCATGTTAGAATTGGCAATTTTGGCATGATAAATTATTTACATACAAGGTTATTTCTAGATTTTGTTGATAATGTGGGTTTAGGTAATACTGATGATTCATTTTCTCGTAGCCTTGGTCTATCTTTTGCAATTTATTTTAACCTTTTAGCTTAGGCAATTTGAGAAATTGACATTTCAACTTGATTAGTGACATTTTCCCCTTGAACAACTTGATTAGGAAATGATAAATTTTAAAGGTAAGATAACTTAACTAAGGGACTGAGATGGTATCCTACCATGAAAGATGATAGTTCTAAGAAAAAGACTACCTAGTGATATGAAAGTTGATGCAAGATAGTAAGGATAACAAGGAAATTTATTTTGAACTTTGACAAGACTGGATCTTTGGGTGGAAGTTTGAATGGATTGATAGGCAAAAGGCATGGTGATGAAGAGAATCCAATAAACTCAACCAACTAGGGAGATATTTCTCCCAACTCACCTATTCAATTAGGTGTCAACCCTTCACTTAATCACAAGACCCCTCACAAGGCCACAAGTTACTCAAAAGGATTCAATACCCCAAAACACACCCATACTCGCCAACCCTCACCCAACCATTGAATCACACTCAAATAGGACAAATAAACATGTCTAAGTCACAATCCAACTCTCCAACATTAAATCACCACCAACACCCTCAACCCTTATTCACACAAATCCTCCTTCAACTGGGTCTTCTAATCCCCCCTAGTACTCACTCACAAAATGTATTAGATATCCAAAAACCAATGTACTTCAGACACTTTTACAAGGACCACTCAACATATACCACCATGGGTATTTACCCTCCCAACCACCCAAAGGTCAAAGGAAGATTCACTACTGCAACACTCACTTTTTGTCACGGTCTCAAGCACTTAGGATAGTCACTCCTTTCATGGCCATTCTTCTTCACAACACTCTCTAACATTGATTATTATAATAGTGTACCTCCTTAAACCTTCCACCAACACCTAACTCAATACCAAACTCCTTCCCAATCTCGCTAATGGACTGACTCAACTCACTGTCAAATTGTGACAATCAATGCAAGGTTTAGGACAGTCATACACCCTCACAGATTGATGGGCCTTTTTGGTCACCAAACACTTGGATTATGTTTATAACTCCCTCAAAAATTCCCCAATCCCTTGAAAAGACTATTCAAGGACCCTTGAGTCAATTACACCATCCAAACTCCATGCATACAATGTGTTCTCAGATAAAGACACAAAAATCAACACCTTTCACATATTTGCACGTGCCAAAATGCTCATGAGATCCTGCAATGATTAAGAAAACAAAATACATGATTTTATGGGTCATCCCATGCCTTGAAATTGATTTATCAACTTGTAAATGACCCCTTATGCATTTTAGTTTGCCTCGGGTTACCCTAGACTAGGTTTTTGAAAATTTTCACCAATTTGGCTATAACTTTTACAATACATAACAAAACAAGATGAAACCAAAGGGAGATAGAAGAGGATTGACCCCTATAACACATTAAAGAGATTTTTAAATCAAAATAACATGACAAGGAATGCCAAACTCCAATATAGAATTTTACAACATTAAAGAACTCAGAAATTGCAGGGTAAAACTGAGTTATTCATTAATTGTGCTTAGTTACAATGCTAAACCGACCCTTGGTCATGGAGAGTGCCTTATTAAACAACTCAAAATCCTCCCTCAATGGTTAGAACCACCTTTTAAACTTGTCTCAACAAACTAAAAACCTAATTGCTCATAAAATGCACAAAACGTTGCTTTAAAAATGTTGAAAATATTAGCAACTTTGTCAAAAATTGTTTAATAAACTCAACCCAAGACCACTATGACTCAAAAATGATAGAAATAGGTTCAAATAGGTCTATAATTCCTTTACATATCATTAAACATAACATTTGACCAATTGAGACATATTTGCAACATAGTGATAATTTTGACAATATTGATCATCATGACCCCCACTGGGACTCAATACACCATCTAATGGTCTTAATGACATTTATTACATGAAATATAGTCTTATGACCTTATGTTGGCATTTTGATGATTATGTTGTGATTGTCATTGATGGACACACACTTGCTATGAGATCACTTTGACAATGTAATAATTATGCTCAACTGGTAATTGTTCCAAACCAGTATCATGTTGTAGTCTTTAGACTACTGTTGTTATATAGAAAGTGTTTACTAATCTCAAGTGGTATAAAGACCCAAGAGACATAGAGAGATCAAGCAGTTTAAGGATCTCAAGCGGACCAGAGAAAAGGAGCCAGAAGAGACAGTTATCTTTTTCCCAGTCTTCAATTTTTGTCAATCGGTAATCCATTAAACTAGTATTACTCTGAGTCACCAACCGGTAACTGGAAAGTTGGACAAACTGATAATACTCTATGATGAGTTACCAACCGGTATATTTTTGTGATGAGTTACCATCCACCAACACTTTGATGACAATTTTGTGTCGTGTTACCAAATGTGTCTAGATACAATGAACCTAGGAACTTGCAATGTAATCCTATTGGACCGACATGAAATCAGATTCCTTTTAAGGACATCATGTCTAGGGTTTTAGTGTGTGTGCAGCTGATAGGGTTCGTGGTGGTTGATGAGCTCTTGAATGTGCGATCTTAACTAAGAAGATCAAGTCTGTGAGTTGTAACAGAGTAAGAAGTTATGGAAGACTAAAGTAATGCTGAAATGCATTAGCTATGAGCTATAATGGATCTAATCAAGCATACTGTGCCATTTGCTAAATCATTCACTTGTTGATTAGTCACATCTTTGACAAGTTAGAAACCCTTAACCGGGTAGGCCCAGAAAAGCCTTTGTAAATCCTCTAACAAGGTGGTTCACATATGTGGATCTGAAATCCTCTCAAAAGGTAGTCTTTAATTGGACTTATCTCCTAACAGAGATTGAGATTCCTAACAGGATCTGTTCTGGTAAAGAACATTGTATGACCTTAACCGGTCTGGTTACTATTCTGCAGATAGTTACTTGTGAGTTTCATCTCACCATGGTTTTTCCCATTTGGGTTTCTACGTCAAAATCTCTTGTGTTATGGTGATTGTGCTTCTTTGGGTGAATGCATTATTTTCTATTTGGTTTGCATGTGTGTTAACTGGTTTGTTTGCTAAACCGTTTTACCAGTTTACTGCTAGACTATCAAAGTGTTTGAGTACAGTTTTTTTTGGTATACTAATTCACCCCCCCCCCTCTTAGTATTCATCACCTTATTCATAACCAAACTCAAAAACCTTGACCTATTACTAAATTGGCTTCATGGTGGCCATCTTGTGCTAGGTACTCTTGCCCAAAAGGATGATATGATATGGTGGAGAGAAATATGAGGGGGGATACGAAATGTTAAGGGTAGTTGCCATGTGGAGAAAGAGGAGGGAATGGGATGTGTGGGGAAAGGGGGACATAAGGGATATAAATGATGGAAGAAGGAGATACATGGGGGGGAAAGAGGTTTAGGATGTGGGAGGTAGAAGGGGTTGGAGTTAGGATATGTTGGATAATAAAGTGGAGTGGGAGGTATAAGGGGGTAATGAAAGGGTAAAGGGGATGTAGGTTATAATGGGAGTTATAAGGAGAAAGGAAAAAGGGTAAGGGGGTAGGGTAGTAGGTTAGGATAGGGATAGGATATGGGTAGGTTGGGATGGGGGTAGGTGATAAGATGGAAAGGGTATATTAATAGGTGTGTGGTAGAGGTAAGCTTAGGGAAATAAAGGAAGTAAGACTTATGGGATGTGGGTTAGAATAGGTGATTTTAGGGGAATAAAGGAGTAAAGGGGTAGGTATTGTGAAGGGGAGTGTGAGATATAAGGTATGAGGGGAAGGGAGATGCTAGGATAGAATAGGGGTAGGGGTAAGGTGAAAAGGAAGATAGTGGAGGGAGGTGAGGGTGTAAGATGGAAGGGTAGGTTTAAGTTAAGATGTGAAGGAGGTTAAGACATGGGGTATGAAAGGTGGATAAAGGATAGAGGATAGGAAGGTAGGTGAGTTAGAAGGTATGGTAAATGGAAGTAAAGAGTGTTAGGGGAGGTGGAAATGGGAGGAAATGGAAATGGGAGTGATTGGGTTTGGGCACCCACTGACAGGATCGACAGAAGTCGAAGGGATTATGCCTTGGTTGGGCAAAGGGAATGTTAAACCTCACTTCATTTCAAAGAGAAAGACTTGGCCAGCTCTTGAGCAACTATGAACAAAAGGTTAATAGCAAAGCCTCGACAACAACCAACTAAGCTAAGAAAAGGGTATGTGCAGGATCATGGTGTGCCAAAACAGGCCCTTAAGTGGCAATGAAATTTCAGAAAATTAGAGTTATGCAACTTGACATGAAAATTTGAATAAGTTGTGAACATTATTTTTAAAATATGTAAGAAGAGAATATATAGAAAATTGAATGTAGTTTCTAAGCTACTAGTTGTTATTTGGAAAAACAAATGCAATGGTACTAAAATTTCAAGAAAAAAATAAGAAGTAGACATATGTTTGACCACCCTAATCACAATCAAATCTTAATATTTTTTTATAATATTTATAATATAAGTATTAGACTTGTGTCCGGATGTGACACATTTTTATTTTTAATTTTTTATAAATTAAATAATTATTTATGATTTTTTTACTACAACTTTTCAGAAATTCAGAAACTCCTACATCGGACCACTTTAACTTGGTCAAAACCTTATGAAATTTAATTTTTTTTAATTTTTCCCTATAGTAGACGAAGCATAGGATGCGACGCATGTTTCGGTTTCAAAAAAATTTATACCGTTTGAAAGTTATGAGTGTTTTTCAATCAGTATCTCAATCAGGACTATTGTCATAATTCAATTAAAAAATAAATAATAATTATTTATTAAAGTCGAAATAAGACAAGCCTTATATTGTTGGAAAGCTGGGAATGTCCTTAAAAAACCCTTTTCATTTTTTAATTTTTCTCTATAGTAGATGAAGCATAGGATGTGACGCATGTTTCAGTTTCAAAAAATGTTATACCGTTTGAAAGTTATGAGTGTTAAAAGTCGTCAGTCACCAGTGTAAAGTCTGGAAAATCAAGGAATACTAAAAAACATGTTTTTTCAGTTGACTTTCCAGGCTTGTCACTTTCAAGCCAAATACCAAAGAATTCCCAAGCTGAAATTTGAAATTTGAAAATTTGACTACAAAAATCGGATATCGGATATCGTATTTTATCTAATATCCGATTTCCCAAAACATTTCCCATTGCTGCCATTTATTTGGTAAACTGCCACATGGCAGAAATCCGATATCCGATTAAATCGGATATCAGATTTTATTAGTCATATTTTAGAGAGAGAGAGAGAGAGAGGATGGAGAGGGAGAGATAGGGAGATTAGGAAAAGGAGAGGGGGAGAGGGAGATTGGGAGAGAGAGAGAGAGAGAGAGAGAGGATGGAGAGGGAGAGATTGGGAGATTAGGAAAAGGAGAGGGGGAGAGGGAGATTGGGAGAGAGAGAGAGAGAGAGAGAGAGAGAGAGAGAGGACTAGAAGAGAGAGAGAGAGAGAGAGAGAGAGAGAGGAGCAGAGAGAGAGAGAGAGAGAGAGGAGCAGAGGGAGAGAGAGAGAGAGAGAGGAGGGGAGAGAGAGAGAGAGGAGGAGAGGGAGAGAAGGAGACAGAGACAGAGACAGAAACAGAAATAGAGAGAGAGAGAGAGAGAGAATATGACCCCTAACGACACAATTTGGTGTCTTAAGGGGTTATATGGTGTCGTTAGGGGTCATATGGTGTCTTGGGACACCATAGGACCCCTTAAGACACCAAATCATGTCGTTAGGGGTCATATGGTGTCCCATGAACCCTTATGACCTCTTAGGACACCATATGACCCCTAATTACACCATATTGGGTCGCTTTGGGTCATATTGTGTCCTATGGGGTCTTGTGGTGTCCCAAGACACCATATGACCCCTAACAACACCATAGGACCCCTTAAGACACCAAATCATGTCATTAGGGGTCATATTGTGTCTTACAAGGTCATAGGACACAATATGACCCCTAACAACACAATATGACCCCTAACGACATGATTTGGTGTTTTAAGGGGTCCTATGGTGTCGTTAGGGGTCATATGGTGTCCATAGGGGTCATGTGGTGTCCCATGAACCCTTATGACCTCTTAGGACACCATATGAACCCTAATAATACCATATTGGGTCGCTTTGGGTCATATTGTGTCCTAAGGGGTCATATTGTGTCCTAAGGGATCCTATGGTGTCCCAAGACACCATATGACCCCTATGGACACCGTATGACCCCTAACAACACCATAAGACTCCTTAAGACACCAAATCATGTCGTTAGGGGTCATATTGTGTCTTACGGGGTTGTAGGACACAATATGACCCATAACAACATGATTTGGTGTCTTAAGGGGTCCTATGGTGTCGTTAGGGATCATATGGTGTCTTGGGACACCACAGGATCCCTTAGGACACCATATGACCCCTAATGACACCATATTGGGTCGCTTTCAATCATATTGTAGGGAAAAGGGGTCATATTGTGTCCTAAGGGGTCTTATGATGTCCCAAGACACCATATGACCCCTATGGACACCATATCACCCCTAACGACAAAATAGGACCCCTTAAGACACCAAATCATGTCGTTAGGGGTCATATTATGTCTTACGGGGTGACACAATATGACCCCTAACGACATGATTTGGTGTCTTAAGGGGTCCTATGGTGTCGTTAGGGGTCATATGGTGTCCCATGAACCCTTATGACCTCTTAGGACACCATATGACCCCTAATGACACCATATTGGGTCGCTTTGGGTCATATTGTAGGAAAAAGGGGTCATATTGTGTCCTAAGGGGTCAAGTGGTGTCCCAAGACACCATATGACCCCTATGGACACCATATGACCCCTAACGACACCATAAGACCCCTTAAGACACCAAACCATGTCGTTAGGGGTCATATTGTGTCTTACGGGGTCGTAGGACACAATATGACCCCTAACGACATGATTTGGTGTCTTAAGGGGTCCTATGGTGTCGTTAGGGGTCATAGGGTATCCATAGGGGTCATTTGGTGTCCCATGAACCCTTATGACCTCTTAGGACACCATATGACCCCTAATGACACCATATTGGGTCACTTTGGGTCATATTGTAGGGAAAAGGGGTCATATTGTGTCCTAAGGGGTCTTATGGTGTCCAAAGACACCATATGACCCCTATGTACACCATATCACCCCTAACGACACCATAGGACCCCTTAAGACACCAAATCATGTCGTTAGGGGTCATATTGTGTCTTATGGGGTCGTAGGACATAATATGACCCCTAACAACATGATTTGGTGTCTTAAGGTGTCCTATGGTGTCGTTAGGGGTCATATGGTGTCCATAGGGGTCATATGGTGTCCCATGAACCCTTATGACCTCTTAAGACACCATATGACCCCTAATGACACCATATTGGGTTGCTTTGGGTCATATTGTAGGGAAAAGGGGTCATATTGTGTCCTAAGGGGTCATGTGGTGTCCCAAGACACCATATGACCCCTATGGACACCATATGACCCCTAACGACGCCATAGGACCCCTTAAGACACCAAATCATGTCGTTAGGGATCATATTGTGTCCTACGACCCTGTAAGACATAATATGACCCCTAACGACATGATTTAGAATCTTAAGGGGTCCTATGGTGTCGTTAGAGGTCATATGGTGTCCATAGGGGTCATGTGGTGTCCCATGAACCCTTATGACCTCTTAGGACACCATATGACCCCTAATGACACCATATTGGGTCGCTTTGGGTCATATTGTGTCCTAAGGGGTCATATTGTGTCCTAAGGGGTCCTATGGTGTCCCAAGACACCATATGACCCCTATGGACACCATATGACCCCTAACGATACCATAAGACCCCTTAAGACACCAAATCATGTCGTTAGGGGTCATATTTTGTCTTACAAGGTCATAGGACACAATATGACCCCTAACGACATGATTTGGTGTCTTAAGGGGTCCTATGGTGTCGTTAGGGGTCATAGGGTATCCATAGGAGTCATTTGGTGTCCCATGAACCCTTATGACCTCTTAGGACAACATATGACCCCTAATGACACCATATTAGATCGGTTTGGGTCATATTGTAGGGAAAAGGGGTCATATTCTGTCCTAAGGGGTCTTATTGTGGTCCAAGACACCATATCACCCCTATGGACACCATATCACCCCTAACAACACCATAGGACCCCTTAATACACCAAATCATGTTGTTAGGGGTCATATTGTGTCTTACGGGGTCGTAGGACACAATATGACCCCTAACGACATGATTTGGTGTCTTAAGGGGTCCTATGGTGTCGTTAGGGGTCATATGGTGTCTTAAGGGGTCATATGGTGTCACATGAACCCTTATGACCTCTTAGGACACCATATTACCCCTAATGACACCATATTGGGTCTCTTTGGGTCATATTGTAGGGAAAAGGGGTCATATTGTGTCCTAAGGGGTCCTGTGGTGTCCCAAGACACCATATGACCCCTATGGACACCATATGACCCCTAACGACACCATAGGACCCCTTAAGACACCAAATCATGTCGTTAGGGGTCATATTATGTCCTACGGCCCCGTAAGACACAATATGACCCCTAATGACATGATTTAGCATCTTAAGGGGTCCTATAGTGTCGTTAGGGGTCATATGGTGTCCATAGGGGTCATGTGGTGTCCCATGAACCCTTATGACCTCTTAGGACACCATATGACCCCTATGACACCATATTGGGTTGCTTTGGGTCATATTATGTCCTAAGGGGTCATATTGTGTCCTAAGGGGTCCTATGGGTTCCCAAGACACCATATGACCCCTATGGACACCGTATGACCCCTAACGACACCATAAGACCCCTTAAGACATCAAATCATGTCGTTAGGGGTCATATTGTGTCTTGCGGGGTTGTAGGACACAATATGACCCCTAACGACATGATTTGGTGTCTTAAGGGGTTCTATGGTGTCGTTAGGGGTCATAGGGTGTCCATAGGGGTCATTTGGTGTCCCATGAACCCTTATGACCTCTTAGGACACCATATGACCCCTAATGACACCATATTGGGTCGCTTTGGGTCATATTGTGTCCTAAGGGGTCATATTGTGTCATAAGGGGTCCTATGGTGTCCCAAGACACCATTTGACCCATATGGACACCGTATGACCCCTAACGATACCATAAGACCCCTTAAGACACCAAATCATGTCGTTAGGGGTCATATTGTGTCTTACGGGGTCGTAGGACACAATATGACCCCTAACGACATGATTTGGTGTCTTAAGGGGTCTTATGGTGTCGTTAGGGGTCATAGGGTGTCCATAGGGGTCATATGGTGTGCCATGAACCCTTATGACCTCTTCGGACACCATATGACCCCTAATGACACCATATTGGGTCGCTTTGGGTCATATTGTAGGGAAAAAAGGGGTCATATTGTGTCCTAAGGGGTCTTGTGGTGTCCTAAGACACCATATGGCCCCTAACGACACCATAGGACCCCTGATGACGCCCTATGACCCCTAACGACACCATATTGTGTCCTAAGGGGTCATATTGTGTCTTACAGGATCATCTCTCTCTCTCTCTCTCCCCCCTCTCTTTCCTTCTCTCTCTCTCTCTCTCTCTCTCTCTCTCTCTCTCTCTCTCTCCCTCTCCTCCTCTCTCTCTCTCTCTCTCTCTCTCTCTCTCTCTCTCTCTCTCTCTCTCTCTCTCTCTCTCTCTCTCTCCTCTCCTCCTCTCTCTCTTTCTCCTCTCTCTCTTTCTCCCTCTCTCCCTCTCCTTCTCTCTCTCTCTCTCTAAAATATGACTAATAAAATCCGATATCCAATTTAATCGGATATCGGATTTCTGCAATGTGCTAGTTTGCTAAATAAATGGTGGCAACGGGAATTTTTTGGGGGACCACAAATTTTTGTACAAAAAATCGAGAAAAAAAGGGTTTGTGGGCCATTCTGTAGATTCCAACAGCCCACAGTCTGGGTCCTATTCTGTTTTCTATCGAGGACCACGGGTTTTCAGACAGCTAGAGACAAATTTGTGCTTTTGGGAGATTCTTAAAGTGAATACTTACATTGTCAATCATGAAGGAGCATGTGTGGAGGGAAACGGGGAGTAGTAGTCGTCGAAAGTCTAAATGCAAAAGAAAACTTTCAAATGACCAAATTGAAGTGTATAGAGAAAGAGATAGAGAATGTCATAGGAGGAGAAGACAAGGTATGTTAAATATTGCTAATGTTACCTCAACTGAAGAGGAAATTGAATTTGAAAATGTGCCACAAGTTATTGAAAATGAAAATGTAGATTTTGAAAGTGAAAATATTGAAAATTTTGAAAATGTTGAAAGTGATAATGAAAATGCTCAACATGTGGAAAATTTTGACATAGGAGGTGAAAATGTGGAAAACTTTAATGTTGAAGGTGGAATTGCTCAACCAAGTGAACCATATGTAACACCTAATTACTTTACAAATGAAGACCCTCTCATGGATGAAAGACAAATTCCAAATCCAAGACCTTCAAGAACCCCAAAATGGTTATTTGAAATCGATGAGAACATTATTGCGAATCTTGAAGGCAAAAGGTCAACAAGAACCGTTCAGTTGTGGGCTACACAACTTTTCAACAAATTTTTTAGCAATAAGACATTGACCGAGCAATGCCAACTCTTTGTTCAATTGCCAAAGATGATAAAGATGAGACCATTGCTAAACAAATTGAAGATTCGTATGAACAAGAAGATGGAGAGAAATTCTATTATTGCAAAAAATCTATTTGACACTCTCAATTCTATTGGAAAGAATACCAAAGAAAGATATAAGAGAGCCACTTGAAGAGTGATTACAACCTCCTTAGTAAGCCATCAATTGAGGAAGGCTCATCAAATGAGACAAACTTGTGTTTATTTTAACATAAACCGTAAAACCTTGGATAAAGCACTTGCATGAAGACAAAGACTTGACGATCCACTTCAACAAGATACATGGGCATTTGGTGGGAGGCTTCCACGTGTTGATAGAAAGTTGACTGACAATGTGAAGGAAGAGATTCAACAATTTTGGCACTCTAATTCTCAAGTGTCACCCAATGTAACAAACATTTTGAAATTAAGAATCAGCAACCAAGACCGCACATCGCATCCCAAACATTTCTTGGAATCAAGCCAAACAATGTTGTACAATTTTTTTTGTGAATTACATCCAACTTTGCAAATATCACAAAGGGCCTTTGAATCTTTGAAACCATTTTATTGTGTTCCTCTTAAGATTCACAATACCCATTGTTGCAAGTACCATGTGGAGTTTTCAATGTACCATGAACTTTTATGTCAAATTCGTTCTACAATGCATACTAATGAGATGTTGTAGGAGTGTGGTGCAATGCTATTTCCGAGATCATCAAGAGACTTGCAAGATCTATTTTTATGCCCTAGAGATGATGGTTGCTATTTCTATAGAAATGATTGTTTGAATGAGAAGTGTTCATAATGTGGTGGGTTGTCAAAGTTTGTTTCATGTTTTCATGAGGGTAGCGAACATGAGTTTGGAAATAATTATGTTGAGAAAAAAAGATACGAGATAGTGAAATATACTTTGAAGAGTGGAGGTGAAGGTTCTAAATGCGAATTAGTCTCAAGAGAAGTGAGTATTGCTGATTTTATTTTGGATTTTAAGGAAAATATTTTCTACAAGTATGCAAGGCACACCCATAGGTCTCAGTGGTTGGATCAACAGTTCAGGATGTGTAAGAACTCTTTCCCGATTGGCACTATTGTATCGGTGGTTGATTTTGCAGAGAACTATACATTGCAACCACAGAATGATGTACAGTCTCAATACTACAATTCAATCCAGATTGCTATTTTTGTTCACATTACATATAGACATGCTCCTGATAGTACAAAAGAGGACAGGAAGATAATCAGGGAGTATCATTTTTATATGAGTGATGATAGATCACACTCCTCCGAGTATGTGCAACATTCTTTCGAGAATTTTTTTGAGTTCTTGCATGAGAAAGATATTGCAATTGACCGACATATAATATGGTTAGATAACTATACGGGTCAATTCAAGAATGCCCATATGTTTTATTGGTTGAGTAGAATGCATGTGGAGAGGCGTAAACCTCATATTTGGTGTTTTTTTGAGGCAGGGCATGGGAAGGGAGAGCATGATGGAGCAGGTGCATGTTTGAAGAGAGCTCTAGTTAAGGAGCAATTGAGGATTTCAGGTGCAAATTTCTCTAATGCACGTTCTATTGTCGATTGGTGTAGTTCAGCATTATAACATGGAGGTACTCTTGATTCAGGGGTGAGCAGATTCTTTTGGTTGGTTGAGGAGGGAACAGTGGGAGATAGATTGGATTGTCAAACAATTAAAGATTCTTCAAAAATGCATTCATTTCTCAGCTCAGATGCAACTACATGGACCATTTGGACATGAGTGTTGGCTTGTTTTTGTCAGAGTTGTGTTCGGTGTGATTGGGATCAGTGCAAGTCAAGTGAGTGGGTTGATACGTGGGTTCCCCACTATCTAACTCCTTTATCTCAAACAATATCCTTGTCAAACAATGACATGGAAAGTTCACTTGAGTATGATCGTCTATCAGATCTTATACAGCCAGGACATGTTTTTGCAGTTGTTGCACCACAAGGGAATGAAGAGAGATCAAAATATTGGTTGGCATGATTTGTACAACGAAAACAAAAGCTAACACAACCAGTGACAGATGATGACGGGTTCACATATCCTACAGGTTCAGTTGTTGTTGTGGGAACTTGGTTGCGAACATACATGATTAGACAGAATGGCATACCTGCATTTGAAGACTATGAGAGACAACTATGAGAGACACAAAACCATTATAATGTATTCACACCTTATTATAGCAACAAATGTCAAGTTGTTGAAGCATCAAGCAAAACCGAAGAACAAAGAGCTATGGACAATGACTACTATTAATCATGAAGCAATACTGGATACTCTTAAACAAAGAGATGACCCTTCAGGCACACTTGAGTAGTAGGTCTTTAATGGTGCCTTATTTTGTTTATCATGCATTTCATTTAAAACAATGATCATTAAAGCTTAATGATCAAGTTTGTTACGTGTATATTAAGGATGTGTTGAAAATGAAGGTCTATTGATGAACGTTTGTTTTTGGCAACACGGTTTTTGCATGCACATAGCGGGTACATGATATAATCGAAAGGGACGTATTTTTGCAACACGACTTATTATCATGCATTTGATGAGATTTACAATTTTTGTTATTAGAGAACACTATCTGACAATTTTTTATGATATAATTATCGCAAAACCTTTATGTTCATGCAGGTCTTTATTGATGATATACAATAGTACATCACATTATGATTTTTGATGATATACAGGTTCATGCTAGATCATTCACCGTTGACAAAACCCTCTCTTGGTGATGGTACATATTCTTTTGTGCATTAATAAGATAAAATTTTGTGCATAAACATTAAGTCAAGTGAATGTATTGCTATTTATAAATAACCATATCTACCATCGTCTTCAACCATGCAGAGAAATGCAATGAGAAGGGCTTTAATCAACATGCGTCTTTCTTCAAAGTTATGCTTGTATACTTTCCAGAGAAATTGGTAAGTTTTGTAATTATACAATCTTGTGCGTCTTAAAAATGTTTGAAATGATCTATTTATAATTTGCCAAACTAATTTGTATTGGTCTTCATTTATATATAGGCATTGTTGTACGCAAGCTTTTCTCTTAGGACATGAGGATGTCTGATGCAGATGAAGTGGGATGTTATATTTGTATGTGGATGTGAATTGATGTAACATTGTTATGATGATATACAATGTCCATGAGCAAATTATGTGTATACAATACATGGAAATATTCATGATCATTATGTGTCTACAGTGTAATGCTTGAAAATATTGATGTTATACAATGTCCATGAAAAAAAAAACCATGTTTGCATATCCCTTCATGGATGTCACATGCAAGTGTAATGGTAATTATGTGTATACAATACATGGAAATATTCATGATCAGTATGCGTCTACAGTGTAATGCTTGTTTATATATAATTATAGTACTCAAGGGATGACGTCGGTAGGGTATGACCCCGAGCGTTCGATCGAGTGGGGTGGAAAAATAGGAGCATGCGTAGGGTAATAATGCCTAACTGGACATGTCAGAGCCCATGGTTTGTCATCGCAATGAGCAGACAGAGAAATCGGCCATGCGACAACATTCCATTGAGTGAGACTAACGATTTTTTTGCCAACCGAAAAATTGTTGCCCTAATAAAACTGTAGGGCAACTTGAAAAATCGAGATAGGTTTTTGTAGGGACCCCTCTCATGGCCCCGTAGGTTCAAATAGATCATTCGCAGGTGCCACAGATTCTGAGTTAGCGCCCGTCAAATTTTGACAATTTTGAGCACTTAAGGCGCTCAAGGGACAACGCCGGTAGGGTATGACCCCGAGCGTTCAATCGAGTGGGGGGGGAAAATAGGAGCATGTGTAGGGTAATAATTCCTAACTGGACATGTCAGAGCTGACGGTTCATCATCGCGACGAGCAGAACGAGAAATCGGCCACGCGACAACATTCCATTGATTGAGACTGACGAATTTTTCGCCAACCGAAAAATTGTTGCCCTAATAAAACCATAGGGAAAATTGAAAAACCGAGATAGGCTTTTGTAGGGACCCCTCTCGTGGTCCTGTAGGTTCAAATGGATCATTCGCAGGTGCCACAGATTCCGAATTAGGGTCCGTCAAAGTTTGACAATTTTGAGCACTTAGGGCGCTCAAGGGACAACGTCGGTAGGGTATGACCCCGAGCGTTCGATCGAGTGGGGGGGGAGAAAATAGGAGCATGCGTATGGTAATAATGCCTAACTGGACATGTCAGATTTGACGGTTCGTCATCGCGATGAGCAGAACGAGAAATTGGCCATGCGACAACATTCCATTGAGTGAGACTGACGATTTTGTCGCCAACTAAAAAATTGCTGCCCTAATAAAATCATAGGGCAACTTGAAAAATCGAGATAGGATTTTGTAGGGACCCCTCTCATGGCCCCATAGGTTCAAACGGATCATTCGCAGGTGCCACGGATTCCAAGTTAGGGCCCGTCAAAGTTTGACAATTTTGAGCACTTAGGGCGCTCAAGGGACGACGCCGGTAGGGTATGACCCTGAACGTTCGATTGAGTGGGGGGGCAAAATAGGAGCATGCGTAGGGTAATAATGTCTAACTAGACATGTTGGATTTGACGGTTCGTCATCGCGACGAGCAGAACGAGAAATCAGCCAAGCGACAACATTCCATTGATTGAGACTGATGATTTTTTTGCCAACCGAAAAATTGTTGCCCTAATAAAACTGTAGTGCAACTTGAAAAACCGAGATAGGCTTTTGTAGGGACCCCTCTCGTGGCCCCGTAGGTTCAAATGGATCATTTGCAGGTGCCACGGATTCTGAGTTAGGGCCCGTCAAAGTTTGATAATTTTGAGCACTTAGGGCACTCAAGGCACGACGTCGGTAGGGTATGACCCCGAGCATTCGATCAAGTGGGGGGTAAAATAGGAGCATGCATAGGGTAATAATTCCTAACTAGACATGTCGAAGCTGATGATTCATCATCGCGACGAGCAGAACGAGAAATCGGCCACGCGACAACATTCCATTGAGTGAGACTGATGATTTTTTCGCCAACCAAAAAATTGCTGCCCTAATAAAACCGTAGGGCAACTTGAAAAACCAAGATAGGCTTTTGTAGGGACCCCTCTCATGGCCTCGTAGGTTCAAATAGATCATTCCCAGGTGCCATAGATTCTAAGTTAGGGCCCGCCAAAGTTTGACAATTTTGAGTACTTAGGGCACTCAAGGGACGACGTCGGTAGGGTATGACCCTGAGCGTTCGATCGAGTGGGGGGGGCAAAATAGGAGCATGTGTAGGGTAATAATGCCTAACTAGACATGTCAGATCCAACGGTTCATTATGGCGATGAGCAGAACGATAAATCGACAACGCGACAACATTCCATTGATTGAGACTGACAATTTTTTTGCCAACCGAAAAATGGCTGCCCTAATAAAACTGTAGGGAAACTTGAAAAACCAAGATAGGCTTTTGTAATGACCCCTCTTGTGGCCTCGTAGGTTCAAACGGATCATTCGCAGGTGCCACGGATTCTGAGTTAGGGCCCGTCAAAGTTTGACAATTTTGAGCACTTAGGGCGCTCAAGGGACGACGCCGATAGGGTATGACCCCGAGCGTTCGATCGAGTGGGGGGGGAAAATAGGAGCATACATAGGGTAATAATGCCTAATTGGACATGTTGGAGCCGACAGTTCGTCATCACGACGAGCAGAACGAGAAATCGGCCACGCAACAACATTCCATTGATTGAGACTGACGATTTTTTCGCCAACCGAAAAATTGCTGCCCTAATAAAACCGTAGGGTAACTTGAAAAACCGAGATAGACTTTTGTAGGGACCCCTCTTGTGGTCCCATAGGTTCAAATGGATTGTTCACAGGTGCCATGGATTCCGAGTTAGGGTCCGTCAAAGTTTGATAATTTTGAGCACTTAGAGCGCTCAAGGGACGACGTCGGTAGGGTATGACCCTGAGCGTTCGATCGAGTGGGGGGGAAAAATAGGAGCATGCATAGGGTAATAATGCCTAACTGGACATGTCAGAGTTGATGGTTCGTCATCGCGACGAGCAGAATGAGAAATCGGCCATGCGACAACATTCCATTGATTGAGACTGACGATTGTTTCGCCAACCGAAAAATTGTTGTCGTAATAAAACCATAGAGCAACTTGAAAAACCAAGATAGGCTTTTGTAGGGACCCCTCTCATGGCCCTGTACGTTCAAACGGATCATTTACAGGTGCCACGGATTCCGAGTTAGGGCCCGTCAAAGTTTGAATATTTTGAGCACTTAAGGCGCTCAAGGGACGACGCTGGTAGGATATGACCCCGAGCGTTCGATCGAGTGGGGGGGGCAAAATAGGAGTATGCATAGGGTATTAATTCCTAACTAGACATGTCAGAGCCGATGGTTCGTCATCGCGATGAGCAGAACGAGAAATCGGCCACGCGACAACATTCCATTGATTGAGACTGACGATTTTTTCGCCAACCGAAAAATTGCTGCCCTAATAAAACCGTAGGGCAACTTGAAAAACCAAGATAGGCTTTTGTAGGGACCCCTCTCGTGGCCCCATAGGTTCAAACAGACCATTCGTAGGTGCCACGAATTCCAAGTTAGGGCTCGTCAAAGTTTGACAATTTTGAGCACTTACGGCGCTCAAGGGACGACATCGGTAGGGTATGACCCCGAGCGTTCAATCGAGTGGGGGGGCAAAATAGGAGCATGTGTAGGGTAATAATGCCTAACTAGACATGTCGGAGCCAATGGTTCATCATCGCGACGAGAAGAACAAGAAATTGGCCACGCGACAACATTCCATTGATTGAGACTGACGATTTTTTTGCCAACCGAAAAATTACTGCCGTAATAAAACCGCAGGGCAACTTGAAAAACCGAGATAGGCTTTTGTAGGGACCCCTCTCGTGGCCCTGTAGGTTCAAACAGATCATTCGTAGATGCCACAGATTCCGAGTTAGGGCCCGTCAAAGTTTGAATATTTTGAGCACTTAGGGCGCTCAAGGGATGACGCCGGTAGGGTATGACCCCGAGCGTTCGATCGAGTGGGTGGGAAAAATAGGAGCATGCGTAGGGTATTGTTCATTAAATGAATTTTATTGTTCATGAATTGTATTGTTCATTGAATGAATTGTATTATATTGTTGATTAAATGAATTGTATTGTATTGTTGATTAAATGAATTGTATTGTTCATTAAATGAATTGTATTGTATTGTTCATTATAAAAACAACACTTACGATGAAATGAAATGAATTGTATTGTGCATTAAATAGCCATTATTAACCATTGTTAATTATTGGAATGAAGATTAAAGATTTCCATGATAACACCAAGCATAGATGAGCAACAATTTATATGATCGAATATCAACTTCGGTATATATAAAAATGTCAAATGATTACAAATGTATGTCCATACACAAATATGGCATAAACATCAACTGAAACAAAATGTATGTCTAAATACGTGAATGTATGTCCATATACAAAATAGACATGCCAACTAGACATGGAAGCATCCCAAAACTATCTATAACATCCTAAGGTGTTGATGGATCATCAAAATCGATCCTCTTTGCCGCACTGCTCGGCTCTGAAGGATCTTGCACAAGAAAAACAAACCACGATTAATATTAGTTATATTATATAATTCACATTCGAAAAGTTAACATAAAAATGAACTATAATTGAACTATTCATGTTTACCTCATCTCCACCTTTTCTCTTCAGCTTTGCAGGACTCTTGATGTATGTCTTCGGTAGAGGAGGTATGTTTTGAATATTTTCATACACAACCTACATATGTTCAAAAACATGACATTGATACAAGTTAGCATATAATTGTCACTGATAATAACAAATTATATCTACTAATAAAAAAATAAAATAAACACACATCTACTCGAGGCATCTCTTCTTCTTCTTCGGGTATACTGGGTGTAGTCATCAAGGATGTGAATCCAAGAATTCTCTGTATATATACACAACAAGTATATGAAACTATCAATCTATGTCTAGACATGTATAATCACTATAAGTTATTTAAACTATTCATTCAATCATATTTGCATTCAATTACCTTTCCCTTGTCTCCAACTGCACTACCGGATCCTAAATCACACTGCCCCGCACTCATGTTGCTTGTGCCCTACAAGAGTAAAATAAGATATACATGCAAGTTACTACATAATCTAATTAATACCAATATAAATGATGAGCATGTATGTACAATAAAATACAAACGACTAGGTGCAATAATATATGTACCATCAAGCTATCAAGGCCAAATGAAATGGCCAACAAGGTGCCCTCTTGAATCTATCTCAACTCATCCTCGGTCATCAACTGTTAAATAGACCATGTAAATAAAAATTAGTACTTAATATTATCTAATTTATAAATATTTAATTAAAATATAACATGAACTGTGAAAACACAAATCTTACCAATACATCATCAATGTATGATGACGGTGCCTCCTCGCCTCTAGCATGTGAGGACTCCCCAGGGTATACTCCAGTCTGTGTAATAACATCTGGTGCATCATGCATCTCATTCACCTCATAATCTACACTGTCCACATGAGGATCAACGGGTTGTCCAAGTGGACCCAAGCATACATGCCCACACATGACACAACTATGGGGCATGCATATGTGTGGAGCCGAGGATGACGTGTCACCGGCATCGGATGCACCGCCACCATCAAGAGTAGGCTGAGCTACTGACGCAACCTGAGAAACCAAAAGGCTACTCAAAGAGTGAATAGCCGATATGGTCCGTGAAGCCGCCTCACAAATGATATCAGGATGTTGAACTGCAAGTGGGGGATCAACAGGAGGAGGGGGGACATATGGGCCCTAGACTACTCTGACTGCCCTAGGTCTATTTTGGGGCATACCTAAACCTACACCCTGGAAAGGTTGGATGTCAAAGTAGTTCACATGTTTGTGTAAAACAAACTCAACATACAATTTTTTAATGAAATAGAAGGGGATATCAAGATTGTTGTTGGGTGGTTTGTCAAAAACCATCCACCAACGATCCCAAAAGTTTTTCACAATCCCATCATTTGTGCACCATTTGATAGAAAGTTTTATTTTTTGGGGATCTACGAGCTGACCAGTGCAGGGATTGACAAACAATGAGGCGATTTCGTCTTTGGATATCTCAAGATCCTTGATATCCTTATACGACAAGCCATCTGCATATTTTTCCTTCATAGAATCTCGCCACAAAAGGGCAGCATCGTGCTCCTTAGTCATGGTTTCCACACTTTTTATGATCGACGTGAGAGGATCAAACAATGGGTTTAGACGAGGGATCCTATGATATATTTCTGCAATCCCCCTCAATTCATTCAAATTTTGTGCAATCAAATTTTGAATTGAGGGGGGGTTTGGCAAATGAGGGTTTGGTTGTTGCAGTTGTGGTTGGTCAGTGTTTTCATTGTTATCCCCCATTTTTAACCTAATTGAATGTAAACAATTAAATTTAGTTAACAAATTTAAACAATTAGGTATTTGATTTAAAAAAACCTAGTTTTCATGAAAAAAAAACCATATTTTCAATGAAAAATCAAATAAACATTAACAAAAAATACAAAAAATGAATGAAAATGATTCAAAACGATAAAATTCTTACCTCTAAATCTATTTTTTAGCAATTTTTTGTCAAAACACCGGATATCGGATGGAGTGGATATTGGATTTTGATGAATGCGCGCAGCCCGTGAGTAAAAAATAACTCACGGGACTGTCACTGTCGAAATATAAAAGTCTCAAAAAATCGGATATCCGATTTCTATACTTAAATTATTTTTAAATAACATATATAATATAATAATATATTATTATATTATATAATACGTATTGTATTATATTATATATATTATAATTTATAATATAATAGAATATAATCTTATATTATATAATATTATATTATATTATATTATATTATTACATAATATAATATAATGTTGTATTATATAATATAATATAAAAATATATTATATAACACGTATTGTATTATATTATATATATTATAATATATAATATAATACAATATTATATATAATATAATATAATACAATATTATATTATATTATATATTATATAATATTGTATTATATTATAGTATAATGCAATATTGTATTATATTATAATATAATGCAATATTGTATTATATTATAATATAATATATTATATAATACGTATTATATAATATATAATGTAATAATATATTATATAATATATTATTACATTATATATATTATATATTATATAATATGTAACATATAATATATTTTTTAAATTAAAATTACAAATAACAATTGGATATCTGATTTGCATAGGTAATTACCAGGCCAAGGTGTTCTGACACCTAGGCCTAGCAAAAAGTCAACACGGATTTTCGCGTTTTTAGGCGAGTGAGGAAGGCTATTTTTTTCACATCGCCACTTTTTGGCCCCCCTTGATCCTGCACTAACCCAAAACTAAACTAGAAAGCGAAAAAGTGGGGGTTCCCATTTGCAATGGGGCGATGTGTGAATACATCGCAACATGATGTCACTCTTTCCACTTACCTTTCTTTTTGTGAATATGCATAACACTATTTTGGAAATGATAATATAGATCCTCATCCATTAAAAAATAATTATAATGGTAAAATTAATAGACCTGATGTAGGGTCCTCCAAGCCTAGAGTAAGGAGTTTGAAGCGTAGATACATTGATTTGGCCTTGTGGCCATCAATGAGTGTTAAATAGTTTTGGTTCAATTTGCATAATTTCTATGTTCAAGTAATTTAATTTGGTATATAATACTGAAACGTGATTTCAATTTCTATATAACTAGTTCTATAGCCTGATTTTTTTGCCTGTGAAGAAAGACCATGTCAGACAATATCAGCGAACAACAAAATAAAGAGACAATTGCTAGATTTTGGTCTAACTTGAAAAGAAAAGGTGATGGAAAATGTTATTGTCCCTGCAAAATTTGTACGGGGTTAAAGACTAGAAGACTTCTAATCAAAACAACTAAGAAACATTGTAGGTTGCATGGTCACATTGAAGGTGGACATGATTATCATCCATTGGTAAGTTTTTCATTATATCGTTTTAACAATTTATATACATAAGAATTCACTTGATGATGAGATCATGATCATGGTTTATTTATGTTTATCAATGTTATATAGGTTGAGCACCCCGGAGCACATGATATGGATCAACACAACCCAGAGAATATGGTTTTCGAAGCGGAGGAACATGGAGGTGTGAATATCGAAGTTGAAGATAATGATCCCATGGAAGATGATGATCATGAGCCACAAAACACAATTGAAGATGATGGTACAAATACATTGATCCATGACACATTTAGTACTAGCGCAGTTGATCATGATGATGAAGATGACCTTGATGTTGTTCATGATGTCCCTCTCGTTGAGAAGGCATCTGAGGCCCTTTACGAAGACTCCCAGACAACTCTTATCTCCACTATATTGTTGTTGGTGAACTTGAAGGTTATGAATGGTTTATCCAACATAACAACCTCACGTATGTTAAGGTATGTCATATATGTCATAATAAATGGTGAATCATGTTGTACCATTAATATTGTTTATATTAACAAATTATATTTTTTTGTTGTAGATTGATAGGTGAGTTTTTGTTACCACCATCAAATATTCTACCTCGCTCATACCGAGAATTATCTGCCATTATGAAAGATATTGGAATGGAGTATCAAGCAATAGATGCTTGTCCCAATGATCATATTATATATCACAAACAACATGAATTTCAAACTAAATGTCCTGAATGTCATATCAGTAGATATCGAACAAATCAAATAACAAAAAAGGTTCATCGCAAGGTTCTTCGCTATATTCTCATTATTCCACGTATGCAACGATTATTCAAGTGCACTAGCTTGGCACAATTTAAGGATTACAATGCACGCAATACAAGTCAAGATGACATTATTCGAATGTTTGTGGATGGTTCAGCATTTATGGACATAGAGGAAAAGTGGCCACACTGTAAAGAAGAACCTCATAATCTCAGGCTTTCATTGGCAGCGGACGGTGTCAATCCATTTGGAGAGTTGAGATCAGTTTACTGAGTGTGACCTGTTTTTGTTATCAACAATAACATTCCTCCATGGATGTCAATAAAGAGGGAGCACATAATGTTGGCAATGATCATTCCAGGTATTTTATCATTTAATAGTCATTTACATTTAATTATAAATATTGCAATAAAATGGTCATAATAATTATGTAATATTTTTGTTCATTCGATTAGGTAAGTACCAAGTTAAAGATGTGAATGTATATATCGAGTCTCTTATCTACGAGTTGCTAGAGTTATGGAATGGTGTCACTATGTATGACGTCTCTAGACCAATAGGACAAAGACAATTTCAATTCCATGTGATGCTTGTATGGACAATACACGATGCCCCAGGGCTAACACACTTTTGTGGTATGTTATAGTGTTCAAGTTGCGCATGATAATTATAATTAAAAAAATTAACATATTTAATCCAATTATACATTATCTTGTAGGTCTTCAAACAAAGGGAAAATTTACAGGTCCAATTTGTGGTCCAAAGATGAAATCTTGTCATTCAAAAAGTTTAGGAAAGCAGGTGTTTGATGAGTATAGGCACTTTCTCCACAAAAATCATAAGTATCGAAATACTAAAAAACATCTTTTCAATGGGAAAGAAGAGAATACATCAAAACCACGAAGAATGACACCTCACCTATGGAAGTTGGAATATAATAGAATTAATCGTCAAGGTAATGTCATTCCATCTAATGGTTTATGTCATAAAACATATTTTCTATTGTGTTTTGTTTACTGATAATGTGATTGATGATCATGAAGGTCGTCAAGGCATAAATGACCACCTTCCTAAGGGACTAAAAAGTTATCTCCGACAATTTAGTAGGTTGCCCTACTACGAGCAGTTACAAATTGTGCATTTGTTTGATACTATGCATATTGGAAAGAATATAACAGAGACATTATGGAAAATATTGGATGGAAGGCGTGACAAAGAAAAAATTGTCAAAATTTGTAGTGACATTCAAGATTCCAATCATGCAATGAAAAATGTCATTCAATCAAATAGCCATGTAGCCCAGATTAATATAAGTGACCTTCCTTGGTTATTAACGGACCAACAAAGCAATGCTATAAAAGAAGTCATACGAAAAAATTCGATTTCCCATAGGATTTGCTGCGAACATAAACAATCTCATATCAAAGAAAAGTGAATTTGGGTCAGGGATGAAAACGCGTGATTGGCATACCATCATTAAAGCAATTCATGTTCTTGTGTTTTTACTATATATTTGTATACTACGCATGTACTTTCATTGTATTATGTTAGAAAAAAATGAAAAGATAATTTTATAATTGTTGCCATACGTTCTACCTCTATCTCTCCAAGACGACTTCGACAATAATGTCAAGAAAGTCATATATGATCTTGGAAAATACATGAGGTAAGTAGTGATATTTGTTCAGTTCGTTGTATAGATATATTTGCGATTTGTTTTACTTGTTATGTAATATTATTTTTTGCGTCTTGAATATCTTGTAGGTGGTTGTCATGTAAAGAAATCCATAAATAAGATATAAAATATTAGAAGAGAAAAATTCCTCATCTAATGTGTGAAATACAAAAGTGTCTACCTTCATCTTTTTTCAATGCACAAGAACACTACCTCATACACCAAGTTGAGGAGATTGAATTGTGTGGACTTGTACACACTAGGTCAATGTGGATGGTTGAGAGGAACTTGAAATTTTTTAAGGCTTTGGTTCGACAAAAAGCACATCTTGAGGGTTCTATGGTGGAGGGATATATGGTATACTAGACTATGGTGTACATTTCATAATATCTTCCTAAGTTTTCAGCAAAGATCCACGTGGATCGCATTTGGGATCCCAACCCCATTAACAAATTCGAAGGGGAGTACTTGATGGGGAAAGGTAGATTGAGGAAAGTGAGAGGTAATTATAAGATGTTATTGTAGTTAATTAATTCTTAATCTTCAAAATAAATCAGTTTTAAGACGTCTATTTATTTTTTGTATAGTTGGTCGAGAGTGGGATGCACTACATTTGTATATTGCACAATCTTGATTGGATGACGGTATGGATTGAACGTTGTCAACATTTTGCTCGCACATTAACATGGGAAGGTGTGGCTTCATTGGTTAAAGAATCTCATTGTAATGGAGATTCCAATGTTACGCAAAGGGAAATTGATTTAGCATATGGTTTAAGAGATAAACAGGTACGTATAAATTTATTAATCACCCATATATTTATCAACTCACGATGCAATATTTTTTACATGTTTGACATATCGCAGGTCAAACACCACAACGCTATGTGCTGCAATGGTCATAAATTTGGCATCAAAAAGTTGGATGGCACGAAGAAATTTTGTGATTTTGGGATAACTGCAGTCTTTGAGGTGACAAATATTTCATCGAGAAACGACATACATCCTCAAGAGTCTCAAAATTGATACTATGGCATTTTGGATGATATAATTGAGTGCGACTTTAATTCCTTCAAATTAGTTTTGTTCGGCATCAAATGGTACAGGCTACGATTGAATAAAAATGATCCTGATAGAACTGTTATTGAACATGATAATGGTTTTACAATGGTTAATACAAGGTCCTTTGAACCAGTTGGGGATGAGCCCTGTGTTCTTCCAAGCCAATGTGAGCAGGTATTTTACTTAGAGGTTCCACATAAATCAGGTTGGTCATTTGTTGTTAGAAATGATCCAAGAGGTCGGCCGATAAAGTATAATTTGATTGAAGAAGAAGATACCAAAGAAGTTGAAGATGATGTAGATGATGTTCACGATCGACAGTTACTCGATGATGATGAAGAAGAAGTTGATGGTGATGGTGATGGTGATGGTGATGATGGTGCTGACGAAGACGAGGGTGGTGGTGGTGGTGGTGGTGGTGGTGGTGGTGGTGGTGGTGGTGGTGGTGATGATGATGATGATGATGATGATGATGATGATGATGATGATGATGATGATGATTATGGCGATGATGGCAATGATGGCGATGATGATGAATGAAATGTATGGTAGAAATTTAATATTTTCTATTTAATATTGATTTCTTGATAGAAATTTTTTTGACTTATATGGTTACATAATTAATTCATTATGTTTTGAATTCTAATGCCATTACATAATTAATTCATGATGCACCTTTTAATGTTTTTAATTCATGTTCCATGACCTCTAGCAGGTCTTTATAGTAGAACTATGCCACCCCGAGGAGATGGAGATAGGGAGAGTGACTATTTAGGTGACATTTTTTAAACTTTGTGTTTATTTATGGAATTTGGATTGTGTATTAGCTATGTGATGGATGTTGATTTAAAATACATATGTGATGGATTACAGGTTTATGATGATACATGTGACATTTTTTGAACTTTTTGTTTATTTATAGAATGTGGATTGTTTATTACCTATGTGATGGATGGTGATTTATGATACATATGTGATGGATTACATGTTTATGATGACACATATGTGATGTTAATTATGATGCTCAATTACATATATGATGATACATCATGTGATGCTTATGATGCTTATGATACATATGTATTTAATGTTTATTAGCTTACAAATGTAATGCTTATGATGCTCAATTGATGGTGTTGACTTCATGTAGAGTCCTTGTGTGATGTTGTCACCCTTGGTGGGAACGAGTCATTGACTACAGACATCATCAACTCTTTAGTTGAGGATCCTCCATAGTTTACATAAAGTAAAGGTAAGGAATTAAAAAATTTACAATGATTATGATGACAACATCTTTTTTTTATTTAATACTCTTTTTGTCTACAAAGTTCATGTTGTTCATGTTGTGTACTATGTATTTTTTAGCTAACATAAGATAATTGAATTACATGTGCAGGAACCTGAACCCTTTGACGAGGATCCTGCACAGTCTCATGGATCGACATGTATAAGTCAATACACCCTATAGAAACAGTTTATTTTTTAAAAATTTTGGAAAACAAACTTCCTTAATTTTTCAAACCTCGACATGCGCAGCAAATATAGTACAGTTATCAACACTTGAGGCCCCAATTGGACTTATTCACATTTTAATCTCAACATCAACTTTAGGGTCGATTCTTCATCAACATTACCCTCATTTGTAAAATGTCTCTCTCATTACCAACTAACTCTCTCATTTGATGGAGTGCAGGTACCACCAAATAGGTATTTGTCAGATGTGTCTTCCTCAAGTGAAGGAAATGCAGGAATAGAAAATGAAAGTGAGACATGTAGTAGGTCTACAATAGGGAGATCAACTAGAGGTCAAAAGATTAGAAGAAAATTCAATAAACGCATGAAATTTTTCCTTGCTCAGGGGGGGTCATGTTCTTATGATGATGAGACCAAAGGCAACATCGAGGTGCCCTTGAGGTACAAACATCTACAAAAACAATGGGTACCCAAGGAACTTCCTCCAATAAACATCGATTTTTGTGTTAACGATAGGATATATCGCATAGCACCTTCGTCGTTACATGGCTTGGGCCTATTTTCCACATATGGTATAAAGGTTTGTTACAACAAAGTTGTTGAATTGATGGAGTTTGTCGGACCTTGTTACAATTACAATAATTGGATGCAGATTGTTCGATATAAAAAAAATATGCGTAGGTATGCACTGTCAACAAATTATATACAACAGAAAGATAACGATCAAAGTAAACGAGTGGTTGTATACATTGATGGAAGGCCAAAAGCAATAGGGAATATTGCAGGTTTTATAAATAGCACGCGACCTGGGTCAACTAATAAACAACCCAATTGCATATTTGAGGTGCGCAAGGGAAATCATGTGTTCGTATGTGTGATCAAATCAATAAGTGCAGGGGAAGAGCTGCTAATCGATTACAATTTGAATCGTATAGATACAAACAAAGTTACTATCATGGGGGTGGTACATACTATATACCATTTAAATTAACCAACCTCCAATTAATGACTCCAATATACCATTTTATTGTGAATTTTTTTTGCTAAGTCTATTATTTAATTTCGCTAACGTTTTTATATATTTTTTTTGTCATAGGACAACATGGATCCATCACATAGCACAAACAGGGATGCAGGTTGTGACACTTCTACTGAGAAGGTAAACCTCATTGTAATTGTACAAATTAGATAGAAGCAAACTGTTACATTATTATGTTCTTTTTTTGAGTGTTTTAGACTAATTTTGTAATTGTTAATGATATTCTTGTCACAAACGGATGTTTGGGGAAAGGAAAAGGAGGTTGTAGTACCTGAGCACCTCTCTAGGGATGTGGACTCAATAGGATTGAGCGATGATCACCCTAGAAATTCCACAAACCCTATGAAATTGTTAAGAAAGTCTATTAGAAAAATTAGTAGAGAGATTATTGCTTTGGCATCCGTGGAGCCTCAGACTGCTCAGATACGAGAGAGGGTTCAAACATTGATTCGGACATCAGACAACTTGCAAGTAAGTAGTAATAAAAGCTTTAATTATAACAAAAGTTCAATAATGGTTTATATTTTATACTCTTTTATGTCATTAACTAAAATATGTGCTTGTTGTTTTTACAACAATTTTTGTGTCATGAGACTCGTGGCCATGATCTGGGTGTTGCAGGTAGTTCAGGTGATGACGACTTTCTTGGCTTATCACTTTGAGTACCCAAAATACATCATACTTGATATTGTCAATGTTCATAATAAAAGGTTCATCCTTGTTTACAATTCTTGCATTTTTCATATATTTAATGTTTTATATATTTAATGTATTATTCTTCAGGTGCTTACCAATGTTCCTGTGCAAATGTTGTCAGCGCCTCATCAGAGGTTAGACCCACCTGTATTGCTGACTACAATGTCAGCAACACGTAGCATGCAAACATCCTCTACTGCACGTCATATTGGCCCACCCACTGTTGGTAGATCCCTCTTTTGCTCTATCTTATGTTATGTGTGTATTTCTCTTCAAGCGTTCTTTCTTGGGGGCATTTCATAGTGGATTCATTTTCTGTAGCTGGAGATGCACATGAGGATGCGCCAGAGGTGACTACTGGTGATAACATACCATCATTTTCTAGATCTTCTTGTATTGCTAGTACGGGAACGTTGCAGGCCACATTAGTGGTGAGCAACGAAGAAATGATTCCCTTAAAGATACAGAAGGTTCCAAGTACTTTAAAATTATTATTATATATAGTCTAATTGTAATTTACTTTCTGATCACTCATTTTGGACTAATGATCCCATGTTTTTTTGCAGGAAATGATATTTTTTATAAAAATCTTAGTGACATTGCATTGTAGATATTTGGGTCCACCATACGTAAAAGGCAGAACATCATATGTGAACTAACCCTAATTCACTATTTTGATTCCATATCATTGCTAGAATAGTTTTCCTTTGATCCATTTCTTGAACTATAATAATTGTAGCTTCAGTTCATTTCTAAATCTAACAGGTTTGTTTTTGCTTTAAAAGGTGGAACGACCAAGAAAAAAGGTTAAAAGATGAATTGACAAACCATATGGTTGAGAGGTTTGGAAATGACACCTTTGACAAAACCAAGCTCCTTGAAAAAGTTGGCACATATCTAAAGTATGTGAGGGACCAATACAAGACCCACTTAGAGAAGAGCGTAAAGTACGAGCGTCCCCCATGATTCCAGAGAGGGAGTGGAAGGACTTAATTTTGGATGCCAAGGAGAGAATTGTAAGGAAAAAAAGAAATATACCACCAGACACCAAAAGAAGGTGTGGGATACTATTAAGAATGTAGTTATGTACTAATTAATTACTCTTTATATTTATATAATCTAACATATTTCAAACTTTTCATAGACTGGGTGACACATCAAAAGCAACCAAGGCAAGACAAGAAAAGAACGGCCAACACAAACTTGGCTCTGGTGGTTATATGAAATTTGCTGCACGAATTGTAAGTATCTGTAAATGAAATATCGCATCAAAATATTCATAAACTGCAAACAATTTTTTTTTCAAACAATGCAAGCAAAATTCACGATACCAAGCAAAAATGCAGGGCTCTGAATTCAATAGAGCGCCCACAAAAGATGACTAGAGAATTGCCTACCAACAAGGCTATACAGTCGTGGCTGATCGGCTACGAGAATTGAGTGGGCAAACACAAGATTCTGGTGCATCTGTCACACAGGTAAATAAGCTAAATGAAAATTGTTTCAAATTGAATACTTTACCAATAATCTAATTGATGTTGAGTTCCAACATAAAGTGACTATATTTGTTTTAAATAAGCAAGCAATGATAACAATGTGCATGACATTGGAATGCAGCCTGCTAATCATGAAACATGACTTGCACATGAAGGTCTAGATGTGCATCCTAGTAGTTGAGGTATTCATTTGCTATTCAAATTTATTTATGTAATTATTAATACAATTAAACATCTTAATTTATAATTAGAGTAGTAATTAATGTAACCTTTTTTGTTAATATTTTAGAGCATGTAGTCGGTGTGACCAAGTGGAGCATGATCTAGGTACACAACATCAGGAACGTGATGTTCCCCAATCAAGTAAAGAGGACCATTGTTATTCCTTTAAACAAATATAATTGCAATTAGTGTTCAGCATTAATGTAACCTTTAGTATTTCAACTCTAGATGATATAGAGGGTGTTCACAATGTTGAGGTTGAGACTAGACAAAATGATGTGGCCCCATCAGGTAAAGAGCGCAACAGTTATGTTCTCTAAATTAATGAAATACTTGTAACAATAATAAAAAAATGTTTTCAATTTAACCCATTTCTTTGTTATTGCAGAGGACCCCCCTTTGCTTCAGTGTCCTCGTCCTCAGTATAGGACTAGGCATACATCGAGATCACGAGCAGAGGGCAGAACAACTGAAGAGGGGGGAAATGATGAAGAAAACGATGGTCCACTTAGTCTTTTCATAGCTTCAAAGAAAAAACAAGAAAAGAAATGATTGTAATCTACCTTATTTGATAATGATTGATTTTTATGTGTTAATGAATGTAATTATGTGCTAACGAATGGTTATGAATGATATGTGTTAATTAATATTGATGAATGTTGCGTGTTAATTAATGTTAATCAATGTTATGTGTTAATGAACGTTATGTGATATTAATGAATGAATGTTATATTTTATTAATTGTAGAAAGAATGAATGAATGAATGTTAGATGTTAACGAGGAATTTAGAGTGATGTTAGGGGGGGGAGGGGCCAAATGAGCTTCCACCTTCATGTGGTTGGCCCTGTTAAGTAGAGAATATTAAACTATTCTCGAAACCGAGCGAAGCTCAATAAGATAACACACTATTCAATATTTCATTATGCTACATGGTTAATCTTATTGAATAATGTATATTGAATCTTAATTGCAGGGTCCAACAGAGCCAACACGAACAATAACACCACAAGTTGCTAGCTATAACAAACTCCCATATTGTCTTGCATGTACACTAACAATATGAGTTGCTTCTAGTGTTGATATCCATGGCAGGACAGCAAAAGTTATGAATATGCCTCATCCTTGTAAGTTTTTTTATTACTTGGCATTTTCTTTAGCATTTTGTTACTTCATGAATGAGATGTTTTCAGATGTCTATTCCATGGATACTTCTCCCTTGTATGCTTCATGATCAATGTGTCTTCAGCATGTCCACTCCATGAGAACCTTTCACATATATGTTTGTACCTTATGTGTATTTATGTATTACTCCATGGTTTACATTTATGATTCATGTCTTGCATGTATTCATATGTATGGTTTGTGCTTTGCATAGCTCCTTCATGCCTTATGAACATTACTTCATGCCTTGCAGTCTTCTCAAAATATTGCAAAATCATTCAACAAGAAAAAGAGTAGTAGAGGCTACATACCAAAATAAATTAGATCTCCCTCTTTATTTCCTCACTTTCTTCCCTATTTTCTTCCTCCCTTCTTTATCACTTCTCTTTTTCTAGAGCCCGGAAGGGACTTGGAACTTAGAACCTATAGGTTTTGGTTCTAGGTCCACTTCCACTCCCAACTCCCCAACCTATAGTTACTTCCCAAGCCTCGGGCCTCGCTTGGAACCAAAAGCATATTTTTTAAATTGAGTTTGGGCACCAAAATAAACATCTAGTTTTTCTCCCAACTACGGCCATGCATGTAAAAGGTCTCCCAACTAGCAGAATTCAATGCTCAACCCGCTATTTGATCTAAGATGCCCTTTTGGCTGAGATTCTCCCTTGCCCTTGGATTTGGAACTACTACAGTACCATGGGTTAGGTTTCATGCCCAAATTTGACTAAGTAATGTTTTGGAATCCATTTTGGAAGAGGTTAGTTCAGCTATGGTCTCTAAACACCAAATAAATCACAAGGCAGCCATAGACTCCACATGCAATTTGTTGAAAGATTACAAACCTGTGGAATCGAAGAAGAGTAGTATTGTAAGTAGCTTTTGTTGTAGAATATCTCCATGGCATTAGGTGTATATTCAAGAAGATTTATTGGCCATAACCAAGCATTTTCCCATGTCACATTTGTTGGCATGAGTGTAAGATTGGGTCAAATGAATGTAACAACATTCTAAGAACAATGCAAGTATTGTAATGATCCTCTCATTTTATATATTAACATATGCAGTTGAATGGATTACTAGGTGTGTTTTGCTACAAAATTTCATGATGTTAGTTGTGTGCAAAATTGCAAATACACAGCTCCACATTTTATTCCAATTTGTTTGTTTCACAATGTGTTGTGACTCTGTTGCCTAATGAATAAGCAATGATCTAAGACCATACACCAATCTCACATTATTCAAAACATAAATAAATAGTTTAGTAATAAGTCAGTTCTTCTTGTGCATCCACGACTATTGATATGACCAAGGAATTATTCTTAAGTGAGGATTTAGTAGATATATTTTATGTGTGTTATGCTCACCCAACTATATCAACTATATAGGGGTTTTATGCAGCCAGTCTTCCTTCAACTAGGGACAATTTTGGGGGTCAAGAGTGCAGTTAGGTTTGGGTATAGCCCACTCTTATAGAGTTGACCTTTAACCCTCCATATTTTTTTGATGAGCTAGTTTCACTTGCATGATGACAACCCTATCCTTGTGAGTGTAATTTCACTCTAGGATGTGGAGCAACAGTTTTGGGACCAAATTCCCTTCTTTATCACTCGGGCTCTAGAAAAGAAAAGTCCCTTCTTTATCACATACCAAAATAAATTAGATACTCTTGTTGATAGTTTGGTGGCCTTGAACAATGGCTCCTTTGAAGAAGACTGATCCTTGTAATTTTGGCCTTCCATGATGTGAAAAGAGGTCATGTTATGAATAATGGTCCACATGATTTAGTTATTTCTTATTATGTTGAGTATGAGTAAATTTGGGCTTCCTTGGTTGTGGTCACTATTTTCTACTAACTATTGTGATTTAGTGTGACTTGAGCATGGACTTCAAGTAATCAAGAGGGTGGAAACAATCTTGAAGTGTTAGGGGGTACGCGGCCTTGATCAAGGGATGAAAGTATCAGGAAAGTACAAGTAATTCATGTGTATATCAATGTATCATTCACCTATTAATTCCTAGCAACATTCTAAAATAAACAAGCAAAGAGGTATGTTGAGTGCATATATACATTTTATGTTGCCATGATATAAGTAAGATATCAAACATGTAACTTAGATTGATTTGCAGTTTCATTAATAAATATTAGATCTTCCTTTTTTATTTTTGAATGCATAATGTCTTATTGATTTCAATATCTTTATTTCAAGTACTCTTTATAGCATGAAACTCCACTCATTGAGGTCTGTTACTAAATGCAAGTCAGTTATCCTATCAATGATGATACGTTTTGCATGCATTTTATGGGGAAATCTTATTAATAGCTATGGTTGGGTTGTTCATTGTTTTGTGAAAATATATACAAGTAGATTGGGACATTAGAGTTATAAACACCGTAAATTGTGTTTGAGATCATTGTCCTAATTGTAGCAGTCAATCACCATTGGCCCAAGGCCACACCAACGTCGTTGTGACACCAAGGTTTGTGCATACTTGTGTAAGGGATACTCTTAGGACATTTCATTACCATTACATATCCACACCTGGGGTTTCCAAACACAACTTGTTTGAGTAGGCAATATCACTGGTAAAATTGTGATTGTCACAATTGGTACCCTTAGGACAGTCATTAATATTTGGTCTATGGCACTTTTTTATGGCTTCTAAATGCTTCTATGGGGTGTGCAGGGGTCCCACACATCTCTTCCAACATTCCATCCAAGGTACTTCACTCTCACCTATCTTATATTCCACTTTTTCTATGTTGTTATCCCAAAGGTTTGATACATGATGAATATCAGACCAATCAATCAAATCTAGCATGTGTTTCAAAGGTTTTGGAGACCTAAAAAAAAAAAAAAAAGAGAAATGAAAATACATATTTACAGGAGCATTTCCAACCAGTGGTGTGAGTTTTTAATGGTGAAAAGACAAAAAATACATTTTTTCCCACTCATTGGAAACCCTAGTGAGGGTTTTGATAGTTTTTGGAAAAATAGTGATATCTTCTTCAAATTTCAATAGATCTCAATGCTACAAAAGATGAAATGAAGGTAATTCACTTCTCTACCATATCCAATCGACTTCTAATGAAAATATGATGAATTTCACAATTAAAAATAATGAGAATTAGACTGAAACGTTTTTGTATGAACAAAAATCTCCAACTTCATTTAGTTAAACTTTCAAAATTCAACAAGACAAAATTGGGTGGTGTGAAAAAGGCCTATTTATGCCCATCCAAGTGGGTTACAATCTCAAACCACCAAAAACCAACCTCCCAACCAAATTTAAAAAAGTTGTCATGACAATAATGACAACTTTTTATAATTTTTACAATTTTTACCCAATGGACCTCAAACTTTCCCAATTAGGTCCAAATACATCATAATGGCCTCAAATGGCCTTATTTACATGAAATAACAAAAAAAAAAAAAAAAAATCTTAAATTTTGACCGTTTTGGCCAAACCTATGCTTATCTTGCAATCGTAACGTTTCATGAGGTGACAACAGCTATGAGTTTTAATGGATGCTTTCATTAAAGGAGTTGTTGCATATCCTTCCTCACTTGTGTAAACTAATTTATGTAAAGCTCCATTGGATTTATATCTTAAGACTGAAACCTAAACTTAATTATTATTATAATGACATCAAGCAAACAATAAGGTAAAGAAAAATTGCTTTAATTCATGATTAAGTTGTCGGAAGATTTGTTTTTGTGATGTCCCTTATAAATTCTATTAAGCAATGTGTAGTGGATTCGATCAATAATCATCCCATTTCATAGGTTAAATGGTTGTTTGTAATATTTTAATTATTTCTTTCACTTCTAATCACCAAAGGTCTTTTGTCTAAGGTTTTGCTTGGCTTCGATTTTTCTTTACCTCATTGTTTGCTTGATGTCATTATAATAATAATTAAGTTTAGATTTCAGTCTTAAGATATAAATCCAATGGAGTTTTACATAAAGTAGTTTACACAATTGAGGAAGGATATGCATAAACTCCTTTAATGAAAGCATCCATATACCCTTGTCAATATCTTCCCACTAATTATAGTGATCATGGGGCAAAGATCTAGACAATGGAGTGTAGGTCATGGTTCAATAGTCGGGAAAACTTTGTCACTTTTGTCTACCCATTGATAGAAAGCTCTTACAAGGGTTCCTTAGGGACCAGTTCATTCTGCATAGATTGATTATATGTAGAAACCCTAGAATTGGCAAGTGATCGTGTTTGTCACATGATCCTTGTACTCATATTAGCATGCTCACCGGTATATATAAATTGAGATAAACTAATAGAGCTAACAAATAGAAATTGAAGATAGTTGAGAGACATGATAGACAAATAAAATAAATTTCAAGACATTATTGTAAGTTTGTAAGTATGATAGTAGTTCTTTATAAATTTAACGTTCTTCCACTATTTTGTTAATTGTTATTTAATTTTAGTCTACATGTAGTATTGTTGGTGTGTAGATATGTCTCACTCTAATACTTGATCAAGCACAATCATCTTGTGATTATGAGAACTAAGTATAAGATCTTCAATAGGTTCTTTGCATTCACTTGTCTAGGGAGAAGCAAAATAAACAAGTATGCTTAAGAAGATATAGAAATGAACTTAATATAAGGAAATGGCCAAAAGGTTATTCATTGGATAACAATAATCAACAAATGCATAACATAAGAATTCACAAATTAAAAATTCACAAGCGTTTCAATTCACAATGACAATGGTTTCATATCCCATCCTTTATGGGTACCCTTGGACACACGTATTGGCCACTAGACTTTGATCACCCTTTCAAGGCTACATCCAACATTACAAGGTGTTGTCATGGAAATGGGGACAAGGCAACAACAAAGTTCAATGTTAATAAGTTAGTTTCAACCATAAAAACAAAACAAAGAACTAAAAACCATTCCAAACATATCAAGAGAGATTTCAAAAAGCATGAAAGAAGTTTAACAAAATAAAAGAAAGGAGAAGAGCCTCCCTAAGATGCTTCCATGATGCCTTTTGATGCTTCTCCCTTGTTTCTCTCCTCTCCAAGTCCCAAATGAGTGTAGCTCTCAGCTTTTAGCACTAGCCATGGATGCCATATGGAGATTCAAGATGGTTGAATATGATAAGCAAATACTATGCAAGAGTAGATAGTGATGCTATGAAAAAGCTCTATGCTAATGCCAGTATAACAACAATACTCTAAAAATGCTTTTCTTTGCTTGAGGAGAAGGGTTCTATTTATAGAAGAAATGGGGAAATGAAGGGTTAAGATTGAATGGTTTAATCAAGGGCCAAGTTTGAAAGTTGGGGATCCATGTGCACAATTGGCACCAATAAAATGGTGACAAGTGTCAACATAGGATTGGGTTGAGAGAAGAGGTTGGAGGCATTAAAGGCCTGAGAAGACCTCATGGTTATCTAGAAGGTAAGGGTCAAGTCTAAATTAAGATTACCCATTGGATTAAGAGTTAATCCAAGGATAAACCTTTGTGCAAATGTTTAAGAGATAATCATGGTCAAAGCATTAAAGGCTTGATGAGACCTTTGGGTTGGGTAGAGGTTGAGTCAAAACAAATGTTTTAACCATGTGGGAGGGTTTGAGGTAACCATTAATGGTTATTGGAGACTTTGGGGATTAAGTGGTTGAAGGTTGAAAGCCTTCAATGGTTATCAAAGACTTTGAGCCATTTAGTGGTTGAAGGTTGGAAGCTTTCAAAGGTTATCCAAGACTTTTAGGCTTTGAGAAGTGACTCCATTTTGCTTAGGAATGTGACAATAATTAGGGGATGGATTAGGCTAATTAGGAAGGGTTTAGAAGAATCTAGAAGGGGATTAGATTTTGCAAGTGGATTTGGTGGGTGAGGGAAAATAGGATTTTATTAAAATAAAAATTCATTTATTTCAATAAATGTGTGCAAGTTGTATTTGGATAAATATTCAAATAAATATTAATTTATTTAAATGAAAAAAAGGAAGATAAAGCATTAAAATGCTTGAAGACTTTGAGGGGAACCATTAAAGGCTTGAAGACTTTAAGGAAAACCATTAAAGTCTTAAGAAGACTATAGAAGGAAGCCATCAAGTTTGAAGACTTTAAAGCCATCAAGTTTGAATACTTTAAGGGAAACCATTAAAGGTTTCAAGTGGGTGAGGATAAATAGGATTTTAAATAAATAATTTATTTAAAATAGTTGTGCAACTTGCTTTTGTAGGAAAATACAAGTGGGTGGAGGATAAAGGTGTTTTAAATAAATTATTTATTTAAAATAATTGTGCAACTTGCTTTTGTAGGAAAATACAAGTGGGTGGAGGATAAAGGTGATTTAAATAAATGATTTATTTATTTAAATGTGAGAGGTGGGATTTTGGGGGTTTTAAATAAATATTAATTTATTTAAATGTGAGAGAAGATTTAATTAAATAAATATGATTTATTTATTTAATTAATGGTCTGAATTTGGTTAAGTGAATTAAATCAAATAAATTGAATAATTTATTTAATTAATAGGAGAATAGGGTTAAGATGAATTAATTAAATATTAATTTAATTAATTATTAATTGATGGTTAAATAATCAAATAAATACTAAGTATTCATTTAATTAAGTGGACAGATTTATGTGACTACACAAGGCAATATAAACATCATGGTAAACTATTCTTGGGCTTGTGACATCATAACAAGTGCAAATTAGTGGATCTCAACAATGCCACACATACTATCATTGATGGTTACTAATCCTTTGCAATTAGGACTGTCAGCGTTGATGGCCAAAGGCCAAATCAACACATCTATGCCTTTTAAAAAAAACCCTTGAAACTGACTTGCGAAACCTACACAAGAACTAGGACCAGTCTCTTGGACTTCCAACCTCCCAAACCCTCCAGCAAGACTCTATTTTGCAACAATGACACTAGTAATTTCAATTTGTCACAGTTTGTCCTTCTAGGACAGTCAATAGTGCTTGTGATCTTCCTTTACAACATGATCTCCAACCTTGTTGATCGGATGCACAGGGCACCCACACATCTCTCTATCACCAAACACAAGGTGAATTAATCTCTATTCATTGAACATGGTGTAAGTATACCTTAAAGAAGTAACCTCTTACATCTCTAGAAAATATCATATATGAAAAAACTTATTGTAAAGTGTTTTGTGAAGGTGCTGACATCTATTTGGAATTTAGGAGGTGTTGGATATGAACAATTGGTCTGTGAATAAGCTCTTGATTCTAGTGAATGTGAACCTCTATGTGACTGGTGATATGAAATTTTTACGGTACTAGAGTTTTTATAGAATATGATAAATGGTCATTTGAGCTAGATACCAAACTTGGGGAGAATATGTTGAAGGCGAATGGATTTTTCTACTAAGATAGAGTTGTACCATTCCCATTAGGTTGATAACCTAAAATGGAAACCTGATGGGGGGCAATGTTGAAAACATGCAAGGGAGTCAAAGGCTACAAGCTTAAGAAAAACATCCAAAGTAGGTTTCAAGTAGATAAAGTCATTGCAAACCAAATGTGACTCATACAACTAACTTATGAAAAGAACAAAGAAGAACAAGAACAACTAACTTAGATAAAGTAGATAAAGTCATTTCATCTCCCTGATTGGGTTGTCCCTTCCTTTTCCAGAAAATTGGCTTTAAAGGCTCTTGTATTTGGGTTAGCTAATTCCCTATCAGCACCAAAGTTGTTCCCTTTGATCCATTTTTAATAGGTCTACCAATACTCAATGGTTCATACAGTCCTCTTAGGAGCTGGACCATCTCAACCATGGTGCGCCTCATATTAGCTTGAAACCAGTGCCCCTCATATTAGCTTGAAACCTATGCCCCCTATTGGTAGCTGATGGGGATAAAATACCATTCGTTGTAAATATCAATGAGGTGTGCTTTACGTCTAGATAAGGAGAACCAGTCACAGTACGAAATAATCATTTTTTTTTTTAACAAAATAAATTGACATCGGAATTCCGACGGGAACTAAACTTTGCACCGACGGTCGAACCATCGAACCAACAACATTCTCATCCTTGCAAAGTTTCTGGTATTCGTCGGACGTCTGATGCCAACTAAAGAAACATCCGACGAGGATGTTGTATGTCTGACGAGACTTCCTTGTCAGACGGTCGTCGATGCATAGTAGTGGGGGCATGTCGACATTCTGACGTCCATTCGACGATATTTTTGGCTGGAGGAGTGATCATGGCCGTCGTCGGAAGTGTTCACAATGTCGTCGAAATGCCGACCTTCAATGGCATTGTCGGGAAGTCCGACGATGAGTTTTCGATGGCTTTATTTGTCAATAGTCCGATGATAAGTGGTCGGAATTTTGTCGATAGGCCATCAGAAATTAGCACTGAATGTACTAGTGCAAAGATGGATGATTAAATTAAGAAGAGGGATTTCCCCCATGACCAATGGTTGTAGGAATGACCTTTTGAGTTGATGTAGCCATTATGTTTGAAGTGAAGGTAGGAATACTAGCCATTGGAGTAGACAAAGAAATAGAATGATTGATTTGATTCGAAGGTTGTGAATAACCTAAGCTCTCAGCACATCTCTTTATAGGCATGACATTAGAATCAACAATATGAGCAATGTCATGCAATATATCAATTCCATTCTTATCACTTTGAATCATGTGTTTAAGGCCTTCAATTAATGGAAGAGCTTCACTTAATGGTACTCTTGGGACATCCATTGTTGAAAGTTATCAAATTGATTGTCTAATTTTGAAAGTTGATCTATGGAAACTCTAGTCAAAGCTTCTTCTTGTTCATCATGGGATTCATCAATTGGATAGATAGGGACAAAAATAGGATGTGAAGAATTAGCATTATCCTCATTAAAGAAGTCACCCAAATTATGCTCCATCTCCTCAAGAATTAAACCTTGGGAAGCCTTAATTCTAATGTTTCGTCTAATGGGGATGGTGTAGGTAGGATAATGGTGGTGAAACTCATGCACTAGAGGGAAATTTTGAATTTTGAATAATAGGAACAAAGTGCCCAAAAATTGAATAATGCAAAATTGGAGAAAATAATGATTAAACAAATTTTCTCGTTGGAAGAAGAAAATTTGAAATGTTGAATTGTGAAGGTATTTTTTATTTTAGAGGGATCAAAAATCGACAAAATCAGCCAATTTTCTAGATTTAAGCTATTAAATAAGGTCATAACAGTCTCCCGAAATTTTGAGGAAAAAGTCAAGGACCGTGTTGAAAGTGCACACGATCCGACCAACTTTTTTCAAAATTTTTAGGGATGAAAGTTACAACGATTTTAAAGCGGACCCCAAAAAATTGATTAATTTTACGATCTCTAGATAGGTGAAATGAAGGTTTGGATGGGAAAATAGGACCCTATTAGGGTTTTGAAAAAAATGAGAAATTGAATTGCAATTTTGAAAAGGGTCAAACCTAATGGATAGGGACACCTTGAAAAATGTTTAGAAAACTGAAATTGATTGAAATTGATTGAAATTTGCACAAAATCCAATTAAATTTGAAAATTAGGGTTTTAGGACCTAACCACTTAATTTTTAAAATTTTGAATTTTGAAAAAGGAGGGAAATTGAAAATTTGAATTTTAGGCTAGAAGATAGGTCTGAAAACAGTCACAAATCTGAAAATGAAATGGAAATTCAATTTTTGCACAATTTCAAGATGGTTCTTAGAAATTAGGGTTTTGACAATTAACCTCTTAATTTTGTGAATTTGATTTGCAAATTGAACAAGACGATGAAGAAATTGAATTTGACAAACAAAGCAATTTTCAGATCTAAGACATTAACAAGCAATTTTTACAAAACACAAGTTCAATTTCAATTTTAAAAACTAGGGTTTTGAATGAATTAACCACTAAGTTTGCAAAAAAATTAAACTTGTAAATGAGAAATATGCAATGATTCTCAGAATAAAGCATGTAAGATGTCAGGTTCACCAAAATGTAATGGTGAAAAAGGGTGAATGACGGAGAGATCAAGAGGAAAGTTTTTCTTCCCTCTGAGGAGAGATGAAAGTTTCACTGAAGATTTCCCTTCAAACACCTTATTCACATTATATTTATAAGAGGGGAATTCACTAGATCCAATCTCTTAGGGTGGAGATTGGATACTAAATGAATTGATAATGGGATAAAAATGATAAGCCAACCCCTCTTTTAGAATGGAAAATGATTGAATTATGTTAAGTGTAAAAGTAGAAAAGAACTAATTATAACTTGAGATAGAAGCATAAGATGAAGCTGTGCACCGGGATCTAGCTATAATATGTTGAGACGAAGCTACCCTGCGAATTTGAGGAAAAGTTGTCGGGACCGTGCTAAAAGTGTCCACGGTCCTCCAAAAAATCCACAAAACGAAAAGGGTTTTTTTGCCTCTGCAAATGGAGTCCAAATTTGCAAACACAACTGCACACCTGCAACCTACACATAGAAAAGAGAGGAAAAGGGGTTGGGATTGGGGGTTTGCCTTCAGGTGAAACCCCAGTTTTGGAATTAACCAAATGATGAAAGAAAGTACTTGCAAGTAAATGTAAATGAAAGACTGAAATGTAAGTCACATCAAGGGAGGTTGTAAATAGAATGTAAATAAATTTGCTTGTATTGAATTGAATGTTGAAAGAGATCTCCTCTTCAATGGTTGAATCCTTGACGTGAATGCAACACCTAGTCTTGAAGGGAGACTTGAGAATGCTCAATGATGGAAAGGAATGCTTGAATGCTCTTGAATGCTTGAACTCATGTAAACTTCCCACTCATCCCACTTATGCAAATGAGAGGAAAAATGCGACTTATATACTAGTCAATTAGGGTTAATTGACTGATTTTTCGTCACAGGCCGACATAGGGAAAGTTTTCCCACTTTATGCAATGTCCAATGCAAAGATGGGACAAAGTAGCCCCAAAATAGGGAGGACAGGGGCGCCACACCCTTGTCCTACCCTTGTCTTAGGACAGGAAGCAAGTTTAGGCAGTGCAAAGGGTAGAACAAGGCAGTTTCCAAGGGTTGAGCAAGTCTCGGGTCTCCAATCGGGCTTAGGGATTCGAATTGCCAACGTGAAGACCCTAATGTGGTCGCAAATTGCAAGGGTCACAATTTCATGACACTACATTTACCCCCTACTTTAGCGGGAGTATAATTGTACACCAATACTTAGGTGTCTATAGTCTTCTTTTAAATAATTAATTAATTAACAATCATAAATCATTTAATTAAGTAAATCCTCCTCCTTCTTCTGTTAAATAAACCAAATGCATAATTTGACTATTTAATTTATTTTACCCTTTCCTCCTAATTCTCAATTAAATTAATTAATTGTATTTCTCCCACATGTCTCCTAACTCTAACCCTTCCTCTAAAACCTTACCCATTGCCTAACCATAGGTTTTAGTCAACCTTATCCTCTTTCCCTCCCCATATGTGTGCACATTCCCAAAATATCTTGAATATCCTAATATTCAGGGAATTCTTTTAGAATTTGGGGAATTTCCTAAAATTTGGGGAGATATCTCAAATATCCTAATATTTGGAATATCTTCATTTTGGAATAGAACCTTCTTTTTTGGGTGTCTCTCTCTCAAATAGGCATGTGTCCTCAAGGATGCTTGTCATTCTTTTCTATGACACTTGCCCTCCTCAAGGACACTTGTCATTTCCATCCACGAATTATCTTGATATTTGGAAATATCTTCATATTTGGATTGGAAACTTCTTATTTGGGTGTCTCTCTCCCAAATTGGCTCATGTGTCCTCAAGGACACTTGTCATTATTTTCCATGACACCTGCCCTTCTCAAGAACAAGTGTCTCATTTTCATGCCTCTTCTTCTCCCATCTTGGCCTATTTAACCCCCTCATTTTCCTTCACAATCCATCCACTTTCATTTTCATACCATCATAATGCCAAATTATTCACTTATTCTTTTCATAACTATATCATTTTAGTGTCCATTTTGCATCCACATTTTGAGCTAATATTGCATAATTCGTCATCATGGAGCATATCTAGCACCCTTGGAAGTGTAGATCAAGCACACATTAAATCGAAGGACAATGAAATCAAATGAATAATCAAGATTTTGCATCTTAATTATTTATCATTTGCTTTTTATCTAGTTTTTCTTCCTTTTTAGCATCCTAATCTTGAATGTGGTTGAAATATATGTTTGCTTGATTGTTAATTTTATCTTTTCAATCTCTTTAGTTTTGCACTCACAATTTTCTACATACAAAAATGTATATTCATAGATCAAATTCAGCCCAATTTCTACAAGTCTCAACACAATTGAAAACACTTTAAAAACTTCCTATCATTAAGGTCAAGGCTTCAGTGCAATAACTTCAGCCCACAACTTGTAATCTTCCTTGACACAAATGTAGGGACACCTAAAATGGGTGTCTGTCTTTCTGAGAGAGGATAGGTAGGGGCCTTTAGGACTAAAAGGATGATCTAATCACCATCTCTCCAAAAAACTACATATAGCTTATGCTAAGCTAGAGATTTTTGTCTCATCTCAAGGAAGCCATATGGTGACTATCATGGCGACAAAATCAGTTATGCCCTTGCACCAAAATTACCAAAATATTTAGTCAAAATAAGGGTGGGCCACTGAGAAGGTTTTTAGTTGCAATTCAGGGGACCAACACCTTGCGAGCATCCAGCAAGTCACTTAAGACTTTAATCAACCTTACTTGAAGTGTAATATTAATACCTCACATAAATGTGGGTATAGGGTCTCCTTTTAGATTGACATTGTATGACAAAGGCTAATGCTAGTTAGATCTTGACTTTTATCTCAATCGATTTATATAGAAATCCAAAAGAAATATCTACTGAGGTTTGTTCCCTTGTCTCCAAGGCAATCCCTTCTATAAAAGAAAAAAAACATGTTTAATGATTTCTCTTGCACCCAAGATCTGCTAAGGCAAAGGGAGAGGATACTTTTATAAACATCTCAAGGGTTCTACAACAAAGAGTGTGCAAGCACACAAGACACTTCAAACAAAGTTCTTTTTAGTGCACCAAATCCAAATGTTATCTAATCTAGGAAATCACAAACACACTCCTATGATACTCCTACAAAACCACAGATTAGTAGTTTCAAAAATCAACCCCAACCTACAAACACAAAGATTAGGACAATAAATAATTAAAAGGGGCCTTTTACAAATGGATTAAATAGCCTCAAGATTCGAGATACCTACAAAATCACAAACACGACAAAATAGAACAAAAACATGTCAGAACAAAAACCAAAAATGCGTCGAAACTGAACATATATGCGCTAGAACATAACATAAACACACCAGAAACTTAAATATGTAGATAAACTAAAACCCCTAATGACCCAAAAATGTGTGAATATTAAGTAAAAATGCACCAGAATAGAGCATAAACACATTAGAACAAAACAAAAATGTGTCAAAAATAAGCATAAACAAATTAAAACAGAAATGCATAAACCCTATATACAGTCAAAACTGTTGTATATGTGTCGTAAAGCAAACATATCTAACATAAGAAGCACACATGCGACAAAAACTGCCAAAAATGCAAAATCACAATAAAATTGTCACAAAATTTAGCCCTGCAAACTTGAAAAACACTAAAACTCAAAGAAAATGTTAGAAACAAAGGACAAGAGTCCCACCAAGCATGCCAAAATATTTATGTCAGATTTGGATAGTTCTAATATTGTAAATCTAAACAAGATTCAACCACAAAACCCTAGACTTACAAAGAAATCCAACATAACATCAATGAAGAACCAAAGAACATGTAAAACCATAAACTAAATCGGATTATACCATTCACACATTTCATGTGCTTGACCTTCATTATCCTCCTATCTCCGTTGATCTTGTTTTGTATGGTTGCTCTTAGCTTTATTGTTTGCACAAGAGCTCAATGGTGAACAAATGTGGTTGGAGTGTGCAATTCAACAAAGTCTAGATATGTTTGAACTTGAATCCTTTAAAAGAGGAGAGGAGAAAGCCTCTTTAATAAAGCACATCCCAAATGCAAAGGGTTGAGATTAAGAAGTGGAAGGATAAATGGTAGGTATAAGAAATAACAAAATATTAAGAAGGTGGTTAGAAGTGGGTTAAGAGATGAATGTCACTTGTCATGGAAAGAAAAAGCTAAGTTAATTAATTAAATGAACAAAAATTGATTTAATTAATAAAAAGGTAACACCAGATAAATTAAATAAATTATTTATTTAAAAAATAAAAAATATTTATTTAAATTAAGAAATAAATATTTATTTAAATTAGGCTCCAAGCCTTCTTTCCTAGAGAAGTCATTAGGGATGACACCACTCCCCACAAACTCATAGTTGGGCCCAAAGAACTCACGAAATCTAGACGAAGACTACTTGCGGCATACCTTGCCAGGGAAGGAATGATACAAGAAGAACATTATAAAACGCTCAGCGCGTATGTTTGACGCTTATTACAAGCATCGGGAAGGAGCTGGGAATAAGCAAATTGGACCTTTTCTCAAACACAATTGCAGTCATTGTGAGGGATGGAGGGATGGGATTCCAACACCAAATCTACCGTGCAGAAAATACCGCTTCTGACAACCCGCGCTGGTCCGAGGGACGGAGCACAGTGGACACAGCGGCTGAAGGAGGAATACGCTGCGCTAATTAAGTACATGGGCATGAACAAGGCCAATGACAACGATTGGTTCAGAATCTCCGCCGCCAACGCCGAGGGCACCCGTTGGACCGGAAAGTGCTGGTACATCCACAACCTCCTCAAGTATGATTTCGATCTCCAATTCGATATTCCTGTCACTTACCCTCTAACTGCCCCCGAGATCGAGCTACCCCATCTCGATGGAAAAACTGCCAAGGTACTTTTTTTTTTATGTTTTTCCTCCTGGGTTTTATTGTGCTTAGGGGCCACAACCGAGAGGTGTTTCTTCTGTCAAAATTATTTTTTAAATTGATAAATTATATCCTAGAGCCCTTTACAAGTTAATTTTCTTTGGAGGTTACCACAATCAAAGGGTATATCTTCCTCTCTATTTTTGTGAAATTGATAAATTCACCAGCAATTCTGTTTTTGACTGGTACATTCTTCTATTATGTGTCATTTGGTTTACATGGGCGTATCTTTATATTTTGTTTGATAGATAAATTCACCAGCAGCATTTTTCGCGGTTTGGTAGATTCTCTTCGGAGGGTTCTCTTCAACCGTTTTCTTTTTCAACTGCCAAATGATTCATGATTTGTTACAATCGAGAAATATTATTTCTGGCAAATTTGCATCTGGCCTCAAATGTTGGCTACTCCAGAGTCAGAATTGAATGTTGTAGTTTAGCCAATTAACACTCAACATTTCTACAGTTAAACATGGATCTAACATAGGTTTCCGGTTTGGAAGCTTAACGATTCACTATTTAAGATCACCCCATTTGACACACTGCCTAGGTACTTTGCACTATGTCTTCCTACAATATTTCATATCCTTCTACAGTTTGTTTATGGTGTGTTTACTTGGCCTGACTTGTGTGTGGCTTTTGCATAGAGTTCGTTTTATTAAAATGTCAGTGTCTTAGTTGTTCTTAAAGGATTACAAGATTCAGCTTATCTAAATCGATACCGTGTGAAAACCTTGTTCGATTCAATGGATTGAATAAGAGCTAGATGTTATATCTGAATTGTTGGTTTTAAAATAAAACCGTGGAATAAGAAAGAAACAACAAACACTAATTTTGTGTTTGGTGCTTGATAAAAACTTTACTTTATTCAATGCCTTAAGTGTCTAGATGTTATGTCTGAAAGGTCGGTTCTAATATATAACAGTGATATTGAGGAGAAAGGGAAAAAAAAACTCAAATTTTGTTTTTGGCGCTTGATAAAAACCTTATTTGATCTCATGCCCTAACTGTCTAGATGCTATATTGACAACGTTGGTTCTAAAACATATCAGTGGAATTGAGAAGAAACAAAGAGAAAGAAAACTCTTTTTTTTTTATGCTTGATAAAAACCTTATTTGACCCAATGCCCTAAATGTCTAGTTGTTTCTGAAAGGATAGTTCTAACCTGTAACAGTGGAATTGAGGAGGAGAAAAAAAGAAAAAAATTCTAATTTTGTTACCCAGTAAACCTGCACCGAGCTTGTAAGAGACTCTATGACATATATGAACTAGATTCCACATATTCTTCCAGGGTTATGTGCTACCTTATTGCCGGGGGGTTTCAACATGGATTGTGCTTCGTTGTCCCCCATTATTGTTACACGATAACTTCTTCAAAACTACCGAGTTAACAGGGCTTGGTACAGAGATGACATTTTGATTTCAGAATTTGAGAGCTTGATGAGTTAACAGGGGTGGGTACATCTAAATATAGTTGTCAGATGAGGTCTGCCAGAGGATATAGACAGGTCATTATCAATATACTGGAGTTTACTGGTGGCTGTAACAATATCTATTTTCATATCCAAATATCAGTTTCAATTTGGATTTTCCATCATATTATTAGGTGTAAGTTTTGAGAGTTTTGCAAAATTAATGTAATATTTGTTGTTATATAATGGCTATTTTGACGCAGATGTACAGAGGGGGGAAGATTTGCTTGACAATACACTTCAAGCCATTGTGGGCCAAGAACTGGTATGAAGCGGGTTATATTGCATGAATAGTGGAAACATGAATTTTAGAATAGGTATATGACAAATTATGAGTTTTTGTTCTTTTTTTCTAAATTATTTTCTTTTGACAGTCCCAGGTTTGGAATTGCACATGCACTATGCTTGGGACTTGCCCCTTGGCTTGCAGCAGAAGTGCCTTATCTTGTTGAAAGTGGAGTTATCAAACATAAGGACGACACAGCCTCATCTAGTAGCTCTTAGGAAAAGCACTGCACTAGTATTTTGTTAGTTGCAACTACAAGCAACATGGCAAATGAAGTAGTGTCAGTTAATGTTATTGGAGTAACGTTATGAAGGATATGGACTAATGGCTGCTCGGCAATATTTTCTGTGTTGAGCAACTTTATTTGTCCAGTATTAATAAGGCCTGCATATTTGTATGAAGATAAGTTATCCTTCATATTGAATATGATAATCAGATTGAGCCACATCTAGCTTTAATTACTTTTTTTCGTTTCTTTATAGCCCTAATTCAGAGCTACTGTTTTTTATTATTTTTATAATTTGCTTCAGGTGCCAACTTTAGCAAGGAAGAGAATATGCAAATTTTTAAATTGTATTTCTTGCGAGTGCCAACAATTTTGAGTCTATCCATTCTTCTATATATTTTAATTAATATTATCTTTGGTCAATCTTTGTATGTTTCATTTTCATTTTTAATGAATCTTTAAGGACTGAATCTTTGTTCAATCTTTGTATGTTTAATTTTCATTTTTAATGAATCTTTAAGGACTGAATCTTTGGTCAATCTTTGTATGTTTCATTTTTATTTTTAATGAATCTTGAAGGACTGTATATGCAAATCTTTCATTTCTTTGGAATTCTTGATCATCCTGATGATGAATCATGGAGTGTGATTCGAAACGTCAATGATAAGAATTTGCATACACAATCGAATCGAGAAGCATTAAATGAATAATATTGTTCTTTCCTTATAATTTTTCTGATTCCAGCGTGGCAACCATTCTAGGGTAATTTAGTATTTACTACAGCGTATTATTTGAGAAGCCCCCATGAATGCAGTGAGTTGCTTTTTGATCTAGTTGAAATTTCATTAAGGTGTATGCAATGCATGTCAACATAAGCTCCCTGAATTTATTTATGGATACAATGAGATAGACTGTACAGTACACAACCGGTAGTTCTATAACAATATACTACTAGACATGCACACACATTTGTATATGTACAAATGTACACATACATATTTATATATATACATATATGTGTATAACTATATATATATATATATACATAATTGTGTACACATGCACATATATGCATGCATACACATACCATAGAAGCAGATCTTGCCAAAATCCTGTGAGAAATCATAAGATCTTGTTTCTTGCTGCAGGCACTTAAAAAATTTCAAAAAAATTACAATATTTTGGTTAAAAACCAGTCAAATCCTATTTTAACTGGAAAAATAAGAGAAATTCTGATATTTGGGTGATATTTTCATTTTTAACTCTATATATGCCTGTGTATTACAATATTTAACTCATTCTTCTCTGTATTTTTTTCTGTAAGTTTTGACTGAGTTTTTAAGGTTTTAAGGCACAGCTTCAGCAAACCTTCATGGATTTCACTGTGATTTGAGGGCACATTGATCAGATCCGCAAAACTACCCTTGAAATTGACAAATACCTTTATCTTTTGGTTTGCTGAGAAATTCCTGAGAAAGATATTTGCTTCTTACCATAAAAATGTGTCCTAGCGTGGGACACATTGATCAGATGCACAACACCATCTTCAAAATTAGCAAATATCTTTATCGTTTGGTTTGCTGAGAAATTCCTGAGAAAGTTCCTTGACTCTTACCATAAAAGTGTTACTGGGATAGAGTTTATGCATCATCATTGGACGTGTATAGGGTTTATGAAGATATGTTGGGCATATTTGTCTAGGGCTTATCTATTTAAAATCTTTGGGGTTAATTGTCATATTTACTGTAGAGAGCAGGGCTTTGCAATTTGGGTATGCTCACTAGATATTTCACTGCAGTTATTGTTCACCTTCCACCTATGGGGTATGACATTTATCCGTGGAGAGAATTTCCAATATAACGTCTTACTAAGCTGTTAATTTTTATAAATTTCCAAGGCAATGAATTTTTTAAAAATTAAATGCACCCTTATTTCCAGTAATTATGCAAAGGACTATTTAGAAGTTTTGTAGAAGCCTTAGAGATATCATCTTAAAATCAATAAGCTTTGAACACGCGTCTTCTTGGAATCTCTTTTCTGTCATTAATACCATATTATTGCTCCATATGAAGGGCGTCAATTGATATCAGAGGCAAAATTCAACTTTTCTCCAAACACTGGTTTAAAATTGTACTTAATAGTTTGACATTAATATTTTGTAGTTTGTAATCGATTTTTAGGTTTGAATTTTGAAGTTGAATTATGTAGTAATGCACCCACTATGCAGTATGTCCTCTAATAGTAATCTCAAAATTAATAAGAAAAACCCATATTTCAATATTTATGGTGTACACTCCTTTATATTCGTTCTTTCACACTAAGCAATTCAGATGGCTTCAAATATAAAGAATGTCAGTTCTTTCTCTTTTATTTTTTTTAAGTCTCTGCATTTTTTTTAGCAATTCAGATGACTTCAAATATAAAGAATGTCAGTTCTTTCTCTTTTGTTTTTTGAATTTTCTGTATTTTTTGGGTTCCCAATATTTTGTTGGTTTTTTGAATTTTTTTAAAATTTCATATAAAAAATATATATATATTTTATCTTATAATTTGTTGAAAATTCCTAATAAAGATATTTGTTTCTTTGACGCATGCACATACAAGTTAAAAAGTAATGAACATCAGCCCTGAAAATCGAGAAACTCGGCATTGTGCTTGTTCAAAACATGTACAATGTGTCCAGAAAGAGAGCCTGGGAGGAAAACAAACGTTGTGAATGATACTTTGTTACTTTTGATTGTGATCGTTGGGCCATTCTCACATGCCTTAACTTTGTTACTTTTGATTGTGACATTTGGGCCATTCTCACATGGCTTATGGTCTATATAGCAAAATGACTGTTTTGTTCTTTCAAAGGATCCCCCATCCATTTGTCTTCGGACAAATAGATGTACAGGGTCAAAGAATAGTCCTACTTATAATTTCTTGTCTGAGATCGATTTGAAATTGGTTGAAAAGCCATTGATTGACGAAAAAGGAGAGAAAGAAAGTCGAGAAAGTGATATTGTGATGTTGTTGAACCAATCTTAAACATTTCTACACTAACTCCATAAAAGTGCTCACTTGTGGACATATTAAAACTAACCATATAAAAGCAGTATTAAGCTCTAGGTGGGTTGTGATATCTGTCTCGACCACATTGTCTTTGTCATCCAGTGTAATATTCAATTAGTTAGAAGTACATGGTTCCCTGGCCTCTAGGATGCTATTATTTTCATTAATTAATAGGCTTGCATCATAAGCATTTCAAATATAGGAGTCTGAATGGGCAGCTCTTCCAGCTCTTCAACAAATTGGGTTTGTGCTTTTAACATTGTAGATGTATCAGATCAAACTTGTGCAAAGATGTCATATATGTTGTGTGTTTCCTGCCTCTAGGATAGGTGTCGTATACTATGTTTAATAGTTGGGATTGGGTTTTCCTACTTTGTCACCATTTTAAAAGCATCCATATTTATCTTTTATATGATTCATGCAATGCATAAAACCATTTTTTATGTGTCTATTTATATCCACGTTGTTAAGGGTGAAGAGTAAGATTCATTATTGTTTTGGAAAATGATTGATGTTTTTCGGTAGTGAAAAAAATTATCATGAGAGATTATTTAATCCTACTTTTTTTTTTCTCTAAATATTTATACTGCATATTGTTTTTGCTTTCTATTTATTCTATTATTGTTTTCAATTATGCAGGTTTATCAAACTTTTTCCTATGCATTGCCCAGTATCATCTTGATGAGCACACACTTATACTGAAAGGGTGAGCGGGGAGCAAGGGGGTGTGGGTGCATCAGTATAAGACAAACTTATTTAAAATTCAACAACCAAAATAATAGCAAACACACAAGATTTTTGTGGAAATCATTTTAAGGAAAAACCACAAAGGACTGCTTGAATCTACTATCCAAATTCAACCACAACAAAAATAAAATGATCTTACAATATTTGCAAGTACCAACCCATTGGATATACCAATCCTCACTAAAAAATTTGCAAGCTCCAATTCAAGAAGAGCCACAAACTTTTCTCTTAGAAGACACTAACCTTTTATGCCAAATTCACCTTCTAGATGTTGCTTCTTTAACGAATGATAAACATTTTTTTGCATCTTGACACACAAAACCTGCTCTATATCCAAATGATAAAACATTCTCCCTCATTATACTCACAAATGTGTTTCACCTTTTTATACCCCTTTGGATGTAATACAAAAAATATAAGTCAACCTTATAAAATTAAATCATAATAAAATTTCATGGGTTGGCCTCTAATTACACATCTTTCAAAATAATAAAATTTCATGAGCCGGCCTCCAATCAAAGCCAATATAACAAACAATCTCTCAAACTTTGTTATGAACTACCAATTTCACCCTTCATTGAACAAAATAACCTTTGACATCAATGTTAACATTTCCAACAATCTCTCCTTTTGTCATTGATGGAAACCTTGCAAAGAAATAATCTGTGAATAGAACAAGAACATAATACTCCCTCTTTTTACAATGCTCACCTTGTCTATAACTCTCTCCCTTTGACATCAATGGCAAAGGGATGTTCAATACTCTCACAAAGAATCTCCCCATTTTTTGTAGTTTTTCTTTTTGACATCAATGGCATCAATCTCCCTTTTTTTTTGTAATTCCTCCTCTCTCTAAAATCTACCAATTGATCCTCCTCTAAGTTGCCTTCTAAATACATATCACCAAAGTATCTACAAGGTTGAGATACAAACTTTCATTGTTTTTAAAATTTAACCACCACAATGGAGCAAACACACAACATCCACACAATTAAGAACACAAGATTTATGTGGAAATCTTTTTGGGGAAAACCCATAAAAGATTGCTTGAATCTAGTGTCCAAATACAGCCACAACAAAAATAAAATAATCTTACAATATTTGCAGGCGCCAACCCACTTGAGACACCAATTCCCACTTCAAAATTTGCAGGCACCAACCTACTAGAGACACTAATCCCCGTTACAAAAATTGTAGGCACCAACCTACTGGAGAGACTAATATCTCTTCTTTTAAGAGGCACCAACCTTTTCTCCAAAATTCACCTTTGAAATGTTGCTTTTTAACAAATGATGAACATTTTAAAGCTCTTTCACACTTCACAAAATCTACTTTGCATGTATTCAAATGATAAAACATTTTTTCCCTCTTTATACTCACAAACATTTTTTTGTACAAATTAACTATAAGAACAACTTTTACTTATTTAAAATATAACGAACACACAAGCTCCACACAATTAAGAGCACAAAATTTATGTGAAAATCCTTTCGAGGAAAAACCACAGAGAATGATTGTTTGAATCTACTATCCAAATCCAGCCATAACAAATATAAAATGACCTTTATAATATTGCATGCATCAAGCCACTAGAGACACCAATCCCCACTACAAAATTTGCATGCGCCGACCTATTGGAGGTACTAATCCCCACAACTGAGGACCAACTCAAAAAGAGACTCCAATCTCTTGTTTTAAGAGGTGTCGAACTTTTCTACAAAATTGACCTTTTGGATGTAGCTTCTTTAACTGATAATGAACATTTGTCTGCACTTTCACACTTCACAAGGTCTACTTTGCATGTATTCAAATGATAAAAAAAATTCTCCCTCATCATACTTAAAAACATGTTTCACCTTTTGATAACCTTTTAGATGTCAAAATTAATTACATAAAACACATAAGTTGGCCCTATAAAATCAAATTAGAATAATAAAATTCTATGAGTCAACTTCCAATTGTATAGCTTCTTTCAAAATTAAAAAAATTCTTGAGTTGGCTTCCAATTGAAACCAATATAACACAATCGCCCTAACTTTGTTATCAACAACCAATTTCACTCTTCCTTCAACAAAACTGCATTTGACATCAATGTCAACATCAGGAGATCATCCACAACTCCTCTGTGTTTGAGTCTTATGGTTTGATTTGCAGGTTTCGGGGCTTTTGGCCAAGCCTTCCTCAACTGCACACTTGGATTTCCCAAAGCTGGGAACCAATTTTAAAAGGTTCAGTTCACATTTTTCCTTCAACCAAGGGCTTTTTCATTGCTAAATTTGAATATGAAGAGGATAGATCAAAATTTTTATGTACAAATCCTTTTAGCTGGGAGGATAAATTTGTTTTGATGGTTAAACCCTGGTTCTTAGGTTTTAATCCTTCTACTAATTCTTTTAATGAGATTCCTATCTGGGTTAGGCTCCCTAACCTTCCCCTTCATCTATGGACGGACTCTTTGCTAGAGGAGGTGGGGGAGGCTTTAGGCGAATTCCTAATGATTGATAAGGACTCTTACCAAATTTATCATTCTACTTATGCTCGGATATTGGTTAACATTGATGCTTCTAAAGGGCTTCCAGCTAAGATAGAAATTGAATCTTCTTTGGGATCTTGGGTCCAACCGCTTGACTTTGAGGGCATCCCCTTTAGATGTCAAAAGTGCTTCCAGATTGGACATGTTGCTGCACGGTGTGAATCAAATAAGAAGAAAAAGAAATTTGCTTCTTGGTGGAAAGGTGCCTCCTCTAAGCACTACTTTATTAAAAAGAAAAGCTTTTTCGAGGTGGTTGCGCAGGATCCTCAGGCCGAGCCTCTGGTTGTTGCCTCTGTTTCTGGTGCTCAGGGGTGTGGGGATGCTTGCGGTGGCATCCCTAATGATCGTTTGAAGATTGTTGGATCTTCTTCCTTGGTGGATGACCTTCCCGCTTCCCAGATTGATGTTGGATCTTTGTCTGATCCTTTGATTTCTGTTGTCCCTGCCTCTCCGGAAGCTGGCTCTGTTCCTCCTGGTAATGGGAGGTCCTCTATTCTGGATCCATCCTCTTGGCAAAAGGCTGTTGCTAGGGTTGAGGAGGGATGGATTACTGTTAAAAGTAAAAAATCTAAATCGTCTCACTCCTCTTTTGATATGACCCTTCGATCCCATAAGGGTAGGTCAAACTCTTGATTCGTCCTAGTTGGGTTGGGGCTGTTGGTCTCTTGCAGCTCGTTGGTTCTTGTTGGGGGTCTTTTTTGTGTTGTACCCCATCCTTGTTTTGGCCATGTTGTGTCTCATTTGTGTCCTATTTCTTTGAGTGGACTTTCAAGTTTATCTTTCGATTCGGGTTGCAGGTCCTTCCAAAACCTGCCTTGTAAAGGGTTTCGGGTCCCTTAAAACCTGTTTTTACTTAATCAAAAACATTTCCAACAATCTTCCATTTTGTCATTTGGCAACTTTGCAAAGAAGTAATGAGTGAATAAAACAAGAACATAATACTCTCTCTTTCTATAATGCTCCCCCTTTCTTTAACTCTCCCACTTTGACTTCAATGGCAAAAGGAGGTTCAATATTCTCACAAAGAATCTCCCCCTTTCTATAATTCTTTCTTTTGACATCAATGGCATTAATCTCCCTTTTCCAACTCTCCCCCTTTCTAAAATCCACCAATTGATCTTTCTCCGAATCACCTTCTAAATGCATATCACCAAAGAATTTACAAGGCTAAGATACTCAAAAGTCTTTTTTGAAAGTGGCTTACTAAAAATATCTACAATCTATTATTTTGTGGACGTATTCCAAATTTAATTAGTGTTCTACTACTTGCTCTCTTAATAAATGATAATGATGCTATGCATTTTGTATGTGTTGTGTATTCTTCCTCTACAACATAAGCATTTCAAATCTAAGAGTCTGAATGAGCAACTTTGACAGTGCTTCAACAAATTGTGTTTGTGCTTTTAACATTGTAGATATGTCAAATCAAACTTGTGCATGAGAGATTTCATATGACATTTGTTCATTGCCTCTTGGATAGGTATTGTATAATTTCTATGTTTAATAGTTGGGATTGGGTTTTTTCTATTTTAGCCCTCAATTTAAAAGCACTCATATTTATCTTTTGTATGATTCATGCAATGCATAAAAAGTAAAACCATTTTCGATGTGCCTATTTGTTAGAAATTAGTATCTTAGGATACTAATCACTTGAAACAAGATATAAAATAAATTTAATTAGAATCATACATGCATACTGTACACATTACACAAGATATACATGGGGGAAACCCTTTTGAGTAAAAAACCACATAAAGCTCATTTTATTAAAATGCATACAAAATATAGTCTATAACAAAATAGACTTGAACTCGGGTTACTCCTTCACATACTTCCCCATGGCCTAATACCTCTTATGCATAGTGATACGACTCACTATAAAGCTTCAATTTCTTTATCCTCTCAAATGAGAGAGAACCTTCTTAAAATATAGGAGGGAGGGGGACTTCACTAGTCACACATTTTCAATAACCCCCGTTCATAAATAATTAATAATGTAATAGTTATTAGATTATAATTATTTCAAATGGGATATGCTTATAAAGCATATAATATATATGGCTTTATAATCTTATATTAGAACATTATATAAATGTTATAAGGGTATGACTCCTAATAACATTATGTTCTCACACTATTTGTATCCACGTCCTTAAAGATGAAGCAAGTAGGAGAATGGTTGAGTTTTTGCAATACTGAAAAAAAATATTGTGTTGGATTTTTTAACCCTAATTTTTTTCCAAATGAATATACTCCACATAGTTTTTTCTTTCTATTTATTCTATGATTGTTTCAAATTATACAAGTTTATCAACTTTTTTCTTCTACGTGGCCCTCAATCATTCAAGGGCATAAAATTCATGTTTTTCTCAACACAAGCTAAAAAGGATCTACAAATAAATCATTAAAACACTACTATACTTATTGCTCCTCTAGATGTTAAGTTGGATGAGGAAGATAAATGCATCTTATCACTTTTCATTTTGCTTAATACTTGAGAAAATGGAATTATTGCTATAAGTGGCAGTGGTGTAGAGTTAAAAAAGGACAATCTTATTGTTACTTTTTTTTTTAAAAGAAATGAGAAGATCCATGCATGAAGGTTTGAAAGATGTTTTGCATGTATGGGGAAGGTTTGAAAAAAAAGGAGGGGCTAAAGAGGACAAGGAAAAAGATAGATATAAATCTAAAAGATATTATAAAACCCCAGGGAATAGCAGTGTTGGGATTGTGGAGAAATATATGTGAAGAAGGAATGCAAAAAATAAATAAATAAATGATTCAAGTTTTTCCACAAAAAAGTCCTCTAATGATGGTGAGAATGATGCTTTATTAATTTTTTTTAACACTATGAGTGATGATGTTTGGCTTATTGTTTCAGGTTGCTCCTACCATATAACCCATGAGAAGGAATGATTTTCTATATATACAACATGATGGAGTAGACATGTTCTTTGGAAACAACGATACCAAGTAGGTTTTTGGTAAAGGAAAAGTACAATTGTGTTTTAATGATGGAAGGGTTAAAACCCTTGATCATATTTTGCATGTTTTAAGTCTTGCAATAATTTTACTTTTTATATTCAAGTTAAATGTTTTTGGAGTGTATGTGACATTTGACAAGTTTGATTGAATTTTGTGATTGCAAAAGGATACCAAATTTTGACTATGTTTAGGCTTAATGCCAACATTTTATAATTTTGCAATGTAACTAAAATAAAAAAATGCATATATGTTGTAGCACTAATGTTTGGGTCAAATAAATGAAAAACATTTAATACTATTATTAATAAATAATCGGTCAATACTTTTTATGATTAATTTGTTGGTCAAAAAAAATTGTGAGCATTCTCTGTTTTGAATAGGATAGATCATTATTTCCTATTGAAAGTAATATGGCAAAGAGATTATTAGAAAGAATAGTGTTTATTCTTGTATACAAGTATTTTTCAATAGAAGACTACATTTTATAGTCCCAATAAAATGGGGTGGCCAAAAGGGTTAACTAAACCTTAATGGAAAGGGCTAAAAATATGCTTAAGTAGCTTGCAACTATATTGATGGTTTATGAAGAGGATTTCAATATTACTTGGGTAAAAGTACAAAGCTACATGTCATACTTTTATAAAGGACATGGTCAATGTTGATTCAACTTTTTAAATTGAATCAATAGAAAGTGAAATATATGTTTTAAATTTTGAAATGATGTAAAGTAATAAAATGTATATTCTTTTGTGTATTTTATGTTTGTAAATTTTATAAAAAAAATTAAAATTATTTGAATATAGTTTTGTATAAAGTAAACACTAAAATTTAGTTGTTGATAAAATGTTGAAATTGAAGTTACACAAGCCATCACACTCTAATAAATTTTACCTTTTTTCTTCAATTTTTTTGTTTTTATTGATAACTTGAAACTTTAGTGCATGGATATAATTTTTACTTTTTTTGACTATATTATGTTGGATACATTTTTAACTAATCATGAGGAAGAAGAGAGTTCAAAGAGTTCATATGATGATGTGTAGGATGAACACATAAAAGAAACATGCAGTGCCCACTACATGAGGTTTACAAGAAAAAGAAATCCAATTGACAGATGTGGCCTATTAGATTTTCATTGTGTATTTTCTTTGTTTGAGTACTGGTCATAAGCCTAAATCTTTTAGGGAGGCTCTCTTTTTGAAGAATAGTAAATCTTAGATTAGGTCATACAAGAGAAGATGGTGGCTTTAGATGATTGTGATACTTCAAAGCTTATCAATTTTCCTAAGGGAAGAAGTTTCATTGGTTGTGAGTAATTAAAAATTCAATGCAAATGATTAGTTAGAGTGGTACAAGACTAGACTGGTAGCCAATGGTTAATCCTAGAGAGAGAGAGAGAGAGAGAGAGAGAGAGAGAGATAACTTCAGTGAAATTCCTCTCATATTGCTAAGTTATCGTTGATTAGGTTTTACTTCTTGTTGTAGATTATGATTTTGAGATTGAGAAAATTGATGGTAAAATTGTTTTCTAGTATGATCTTATGAAGATATTTATATGCCATAGCCTATTAGATTTTTAATGAAAATAAAGGAAAAAATAGTTTGTAGGTTGAAACTATCATTGTATGGTTTAAAATAGTCACTCATAATATGGTATCAAAAATTTGATGTGTTTACATTAAAATTTGTTTTGGTTAGGAGAAATGAAGATCATCAAATGTTTATATTAAGATTATTGATTGATCATTTATTGATTATTGTCTTGTATGTGGATGATATGTTGTTTATTAGTAACAACCTAAAGAGTTTAAAACTTAGCTTCCTAGCACATTCAACATGAAGTACTTTGGGGTTGCAAAATATATTTTTGGGATGAAGATCAACATGGATCATGTACATATAAAACATTGGTTGAGTCAAAATGAGTCTATGAAAACCATTTTGTGACAGTTCAATATGTATGATTATAATCCAATGAGTATTCCATTTTTGTTTGACCTACTAAACTTAATTTAGACATTTCTTGAATCTAATGTGGTTTTGATAAAATATTTAATGTATTTTATGATAGCATTGTTGATAGTTTGATTTAAGCAATAGTTTGGACTAGACTAGATTTTGTCCAAGTAATGACAATTTTGAGCATGTTTATATCTAACCTTTGTAGAAATCATTATACTTTTGTTAAGAGGGTATTTAGATATCTGTATGAAACTTCTTATCATCACATTGATATTGTGGACAAGTCATTGAACATATAGGGATGTGTTGATATAGATTGGATAGTCGACTTGGATAGTTGAAGGTTCACTAATGCCTATGATTTCTCTTTACTTGAAGGTGTAGTGAATTGGATGAGTAAAAGGCAATCCGCAATTATTATTATCACTACAAAAATAGAGTATATAGCTACTATGCATGCTTCTAAAGAGGCGGTTAAATTGTGAAGACTTGGTACAAGTATTGACCTTGATTATAGACTTGTTAGAATTGAAGATGACAATCATAGTGTTGTTTGTTTAGCTAAAATTCCTATATATATGAAATGCTAATGTCTAAAATATCTTTGTGTATGAAATCGCCATTAACTCCTCTTTTGGCAACTGGGTCCAGACCTTGAATTATGAGGGTATTCCTTTCAGGTTTCGTAGATGCTTCAAAACTAGCCATGCGGCAGGGAATTGTGGGCTTTAGAAGAAAAATTCTTCGGCATCATGGTGGTCGGGGGCCTCTCACTGACATTATATGGTTAGGAAATCTCTGGACACTCCCAAAGAATCGTTGGATGTTGGGGTTTCTACTTTGGCTGGATCGGAATCTGTATTGACAATGAAAGACTCTTCGGATGCCACTAAAGATGCTTCTAAGATTAAAGATGTTGTGATTCAGTATGTTGTTGACCCCTCTACTGTAAATGGATTATTGTCTCTTACCCCGCCGGTTTCATCGTGTGTTGACACAACTTTGCCCCACCTGCTGGTTGCGGTCCTGTGTCCGCGATGGTATCTCTTACCCCATCGGCTGCTTCACAAGGTTTTGGCACAACATTTGCCCCATCTGCTAGTTGTGATCATGTGCCCGTGACGGTTGTTGCTCCCTCTTCTGACACTCTTTTTCCAGTCCGGAAAGATCGGTGTTGGGCCCTTTAGATTGGTCAATTGCGGTAGCTAAAGTTGAAGATGGTTGGATTACTGTTAAGGGGAAGCATTCAAAGATGTCCAAGCCTTATTTTGATATGACTCTTCGTTCCCACAAGGCCAATTGCAAATCCTAAGGGCCCTTATAGTTGGTTGTTTGAGCTGGTTTTACTGGCCCTTTCTTTGTATGGGTTGCCTGTTGTCTTCAAGAGCAATCCTTGTTTTTTTGGTTGTTTTATCTAGTTGGGCTTTCAATTCTTTATCTATTTTATAATCTGATGTAAAGGGTTTCGGGACACCTTCAAAACCTGCTTTTCACTTAATCAAAAACTTTGTGTATGAAATGGTTGAGGATAGTAAGGTCCGAGTAAAGAAGGTTGTCACTTTGGGTAATGTTGTAATTTTTCTTATGATGTTAGTGACCACAAATAGGTCATGTTTTACAATAATTTCATGTTCCTTTTGTCTGCGAGGGAAAATTAGCATGTCGGTTAGACCAAGAGGCAACCACAAAGCCTGAATCTAACTAATGAATTCAATTGCAACTCAATAGAGAATTATAATTGAAATCGACAAGAAAATAATATCAATGAAATGATAAAACAATTGAACTAATGTTGATTCCAACGTGCTTGCTCTCATTGTCTTTCTTCTTATGGGGAAACTGGCTCTCAAAGTTGCACTTTTGAAAGTACCTACAATATATGTAAACACAAGAATTACAAAGATCATGGTTGTTGAAAAAGTAAGATTGATGTTCAATTTATAGATTAGGAGAGGTTTGATTCAATGGCTAAGATTGATTTGAAGACAAAATTAATTGACGATTGAGATTCAATGAGACGAGTTGGTGAGAGACAATTACTCATTATGACTAGATATGATTGAGAGATTAACTCACTTAACTAACTAGTTAAGAGACATGATTGGGAGTGGAACTAACTTGACTAAGTAGTTAGAAAAAGTAGATTTCGAAAAAGGAGAAGTAACTGACTAGTTAGAAAAAGGTGGTTGTTGGGTCACTAGTTAGAACTGGATGTTAGTCTTAGTTAGCAATTTCCACATGTGATGTAGGAAATTTAGGATGAAATATCATTTGACTTGCATTTAAGTTTTCAAAAATGTGGATGAAATTGAAATTAGTGGGAAATGAATTGAACTTGAATTTGAAGGGAAAATTGATTTATTCGAAATTAAGATCAAATGACATTAAATAAATTTAAGAAATTAATTTAATTTGAGAAGACATTATTAGATAATTAAATTATTTAATGAAATTTATTTAATTATGGGAAGATAGAAATTGACTAATTTAATTAAACGAAAAAGATCATTTGATTAAAGTGGAAAATGAGATTAATTAAATAATAAGATTATTTAATTAATATTAAAAAGGAGATGATTAATAGATTAAATGATTAAGAAATTAGAGAGATTATGAAAATAATAGGAAATATTAAGAGGAATAATTAGTAAAATTGGTGTTTGCAAATGCAAGACAATTTTAGGTGTCTACACCTTTCACTAATTTACTTAACTATATTTATTTGACCTATGAATCTATATGCAATATATAATGTCAAGTAGAAGAATGATAGACTTAAGATTCCATTTACAGATTACAATCATATATATTATTCATGTGTCTCAAACACTCTTGAAATGTGTCCTTGGACACATAAGATGTATCTGGAAATTATCTTTCCAATTTAGATTCTTCAAAAATCTTGGCATTATTTGTCATTGTAGTCATGAAGAAGGTGAAGTTAGCAATGGTGGTTATAAACCTCTATTTATAAAATCTTTCAACTTAGATGTGAAAAATCACTAGTGGAGCATCTTGAACATTGTTGGTGGGTCTCATATGAGTTGGGTGAGAATTTGGATGCCTACTTTGGGATATGGGTCTTTATTTTCATAGTTTGATGACATGTATTTGGGAAACCATTTGAGGTCTTCTATTCATATTTCACTATAAATTGGAGAGACAATATGGTAGTTTTATGATGAGATTGTTATAGGTGAACAATGATGTCAAAGATTAAAGTCTTAGTTTGTGGATGTGTCTCTCCTTTAAAGATTGATACAAGTCCTCTTTCTCATGTGGAGTGTTTTCTGAAAAGGTTTCTCCACAAAAATATTGTGCTATATATGATTTGCTGATTTTGTAATCATATTGTAGTCTTTTTCAATAAATAAATTGTTAATGTGGATACACTTCTAAAAGATTTTGTTACAAGTTTCTTTTTTTAATCAACAAAGAGCATGTATATATAATTAACTATGGGCTAGAGGATGTCCCAAAGATCTATAGACTAGCACTTGCACCTCAACGAGGTGCAATGGTTACACCGATAGCAAGATTCATTATGGGTAATATATTTGAAGGCAAACAAGAGTTAGAAGAAACAAACAGTGCAAGAGTTGGTATTAGTGATCTTCCAATTAGTTGGTATTAGTAATCTTCCAATTCTAGTATACTTAAAGATCACTAATTATTAATCTTCAACTCTTGTCGCACAAACTAAAATTCACATTAATATTAGCGTGAATGATAACCTTATCGTCAATGTTATTATTATTAATAATCTCATTTAATCTCTTAACAAATATTTAATTATCTCATTATCATAAGTACTAACGTCATAGATTAGCAACCCAAATTAACAATGATATTATTGACACAATTGCTACACTTACCCTTAATATTACAAATCATTAGAATAAGTAATATAACATATGATCAAGTCCAACTCCAATACACCTAATCACATAATTTAATCCATTTGTTCTTTCTTTGGTTTGACAGTTCGTTCTTGAAGTAAATATTCACTATTATGCATAGCACTACTAGTCCAAGTCCTTACGAAGTGCACTACTCTCCATATTAATGTATTTTTCATACAAAGTAGGATATGGAGAAGTAATTACAATAAAAAATGCTAAAGTCAAATTCTTGAGTTGCAAATTGTTTTAGCTCCTAAATCATTTTTTAAGAACAAATAATGGATTTGTGGGACTGGGGTATTTGTGAAGAAGGTATGAAAAGAATTGAAGCATAATGATGGAATTATTTTTGTTTCAAATATGTTTTGGTAGACATGCATGCAAAACGCAACAGTGCACACTTGGCATGTATACTGTTTAATTTTGTTAAACGATTCAAGTTGACTCATATCCTCCAAACTATGCGGAATAATTCTACTAAGATTGTTTGTGGGTACTTTAGAAACCTCAAGCCCTTCGGCTTTCCAAAATCAAGAGGAACGTCTCTATTCAATTGGTTGTTGGATAGATCTATGCTAGTTAGTGTGGAAAGAATATATGGACAGTATAGTTCTATAACTTTCCAATGCATATCCAGTCCACCAAGGGAAGAGTTCATTCTTCCAAATAGCCAATGTTCCTCTTCAATCTGCAACACATAGCCATCCTCTCTTGCTACAACCATTTCTCGTAAACATACAATGTTGTGTGGAATAGATCCTGAAAGGTCTAAGATCTGGAGCTTCTTCAACTTGTCGATTTCCGGAAGAATGTTGTCACTGAATAAATTGTCCTTCATCACCAGAACTTCGAGAGGTGAAATATTCCCAATTGACTTTGGAAGAAGACCTGTGAATTTGTTGTCCCCAATATCAAGTTCTTGTAAATTTGTATCCTTGGTAAATAAGGGAAGGAAAGATCCGTTGAGCTAAATATTTCTTATCACCAAGGACCTAATCTCAAATGAAATGATTATCCCATCGAACTGGTTGTTTTCAAGATTTAACTTTCACACATTTACATACAAATTGTACAAGCTTGGAGGAATGATGTCGATAAACAAATTATCATTGAGCATCAATTTAAGTTCTATGGGAGCAACAATTTAAGGTAAGCTGAAGGGCTTGAGGTTTCTAAATCTACCCATGAACACTCTCAGTGGAATTATTCTACATAGTTTGGAGGATATGTGTCAACTTGAATCGTTGGACCTTTCTTCAAATAGGCAATGAGGATATTTTTGTTTGTTTTGGCCAATCTTGTTGTTGCCATAGCTGCCATAGACATGTATGAAAAATGATGAAGCAAATGCCAGGCACATGAACTATTGACAAAAAACCAACTCCATGAGATGTGATCTCCCACCGGACTTTTGCTAGCATTCTCTCAACCTGTGTAAAAATGTGAATGTACGGAAGACATGGAACTTAGTTTGAATGTCTTAGCTAGCTTGCATAGCAAATGAGATTAGAATTAATGCCTCGTGATCTTGGTACGCTAGCATCCACTAAACAAAGTTTGGGTCGGCAAAACATCTATCGCACATTAATACAAAGTTTCCTTGCCCTCTTGAAATTTGCATAGAGCCATTTAATTATCAGTGGCACTGCTTGACGCCACCCATGCCATTAAGTTGGGTTACAATGTTGTGCTTATCTATCCCTTAATGGCGCTGACACCTTCTCAAAGTTGTGTGAAACCAACTCCCTTTATTGTTTTCATTTAGGTTTGATAGGTACTATAGCAAAAGACAGCTATGAAAAACATAAATATTAATTGTCATCAAAATTCGGTGCCAGCATGAGTTCCGATGTGAGACATCAAACATTTCTGATGGGAGTTCCTCCCATAAAATATGTAGTGTCCCTCCTTGATATATTTCTTTTGATACATGAATAGACATTTGTGGACTTGTTTAGATTCATTTATGATATTCTTGGTAGATGTTTATGGTTTTGTTTATGTTTTTTTTATGATAGACATTTCATATTGAGAGATGATACATTATGTTTCTATGTGGATGACGATTTACTCAAGACTATGTCGATGTTGAGATTTATGATTGGTTATTCATGCATATTCTTCATATACACATGTTGTGGCCTATATTTAATTATGATGATAGTGTATTATGTGCTAACCTTACTTCATGTTTATGTTAGATATGATGATGTTACTGATGGTGTTGTGTCTTTATTATGATATATTGTTATCATGGACGTGGAAAGGACGATGTCATACCACTCATTGCGAGCAGGGCATGACGTTGTGATTCTTTTTCACCTATGTCTTTACTTTGTGACTCTATATATATGTGTATATATGTTGTGCATAGAAGTTTGGTGTTATGCAGGATGCAAGTACTAGACATCAACTCCACTTGGTTTCACAGGTCTAAGCATATCTCTAATCCCAATGGCAAGTTGATCGGAGAATGCTATAACGTCTTATCACGTTCTAGGCTTAGTTGATGTCTTGTTAATTCTAGTATTTTGGTTATGTTGCCTTATGGAAGTTATGTGGTGTTTTATTTAATTATTATGCATGGGTTGATTTTATTAAGTTGTCATGAGTAATTAATTAATAATTTTATAAAGCTTTATTTTGTACTTAATAAATAATACTTATTGTGAGTTCAACATATATTATTAATTGATTATTTTATGGAATTATATCATTAAAATATTTATTTTATTTTGGAATTTAATTGTTTATTTTCTTTATTGGTTAAATGGGAGTTGAATTTAGTAATTATTATTTTTAAGTTATTTTTCCTTTGTTTTCGAAGGTGGAAGTGAAGTGACCTTTATGTTTGCATTAGAGTTGCTATTTGAGTTTCATGCACAAGAAAAATTATTTTTAGGATTTTGTTTTACTTGGGGTTTTTTGGAAACTTCTTTTTTTTAGAGACAAATTGCATTATTGTTGAATGGGCTGAAAATTGAGAAGGTTGTGATATTTTTCTAGAGAAATTTGGTGATTTTGGGTTGTTCGAAAAAAAAGAATTGCTTTGAAGTTTTCGAAGAAGTTTTTTGTGCTTGATTGTTTGATTAAGCATTATGTCTTGGAATTTTTCATTGTTGTTGTGTTTTGTGTTGGAGAGGATTGAGTAGATTGTCGTTTCCATATTGTCGGTGTGTTTCGTCTCTCTTTCAACTATATGTTCATTCTTCTTATTCTAGGTTGGAAGTTTTCTTATCCTTGTATTTTATTTATGCATCTTTGGTTTTCAGAAAGAAAAGATTGTTTGCTTTGTGTTTGAAATTGTCTTCGGTATTATTGGGAGGAAATCTGTGTAATATTACTATCAATATTATGTTTACTGTGCATGGGATTTTTTTGAGTTCCTGTTGAGATTAGTCTCCTTGTATGAGTTTTCTATAATTTTAGAAGGAATTATGTATTTCATACCAATGTTCTATTTTCTGTATGTGAGAATTTTGAAGTTTGGCTCTTGTCATGGATTTATTTCCGTGAATATATTTTGTCTTTGAGGTCTTTTATTTTGTCTTTTGAGTGAAAGTCGTTTCTTTTCACGTTGTTTTGGATGAAGTCGGACTTGTTTCAAAATTTTAAGTCTATTTAGAAACTTCATTTTTATTGCAGTGTTGTATTTTGCTTTTATTTCATATACACTAAAATGGGCAACATATGCACTAGAATATCTGACATATGCGCTATTATGTGTGCCATATGCACTACTTTGTGTGTCAAAAGCACCATTTCATGTTACATATGCGTTATTCTAAGTTACAAAAGTGCTACAAGATTTGGTAAATGCACTATAAGATTGTGTAAATGCACCAAAACAGTGGATTAATGCGCTAGTCTAGTTATTTTGTCTTTTTGATTAATTATCGAGATTTATGATAATCTAAGTCGGACCAAAGACTTATTGTCAAACTTGTATTGCCCTTGTGATGACTTTTCTAGAATTGATATTGCATAACAAATATTCATTTGGGGTAATGTTTATAAATCAACTTTATTGTGAGGATTCAAATTTCTTATATTTGAACTAGATGAACATGTAATTGATGGCTTTGTGAAAGGTCTTTATGATTTATGATTTGTATTTTATCCCTAGACTTTAGGAGCATATCAGGGGGAGTGGCTTCCAAGTGAGTGTCAGGGCCCCTAATTAGCTGCCAAGAGATCTCATTAGGAGTTTGTTGTTAAGAAAGTGATAACCTTAATGAATTTATTTAGGGGTTAGGTATATTGCACATTAATAAGATAATTATGGTGCACCACTTATGGCCTAGAGTGCTAGTTCAAGCTTGGGTTGAGATTAGGAAGGCCTTGTTGGCATGATTGTACTCCCTTGTCTTCATGAGAGGTTGAGTTGGTTTTGCATGGGTGTCACTTTGGCGTCGGGGTCTAAAGAGCCTGTCAAGATAACCTCTGTGACGACATGTGATGAAACTTTCCCCTATGTGTGTCCTAGGTCTTAGACTTTGTTTTATGGAAGTCTTTGGTAACTCTTTGCTTTATGGTTAAGCATGTGTCTTGTGTTGATAGACAATTTGTTTAAGTTATCTTGTTGTGTTTTTTGGAAGTTAGGTGTTAGCCTAAGTTTAGTGTGTGCGGGGCCTTATATCATTCTCAGAAACATGGGGGGTAGTTCCTTTTGGTTCCACATGGTCGGGTGGTTTGATGCCTTCTTCCATTGGGATTTTCTCTTCATTGGATGTACGTGAGCATGATGGATACTTCTACTTATCTTCAGTTCTTGTACTATGGATTCTTGGAGTAGTTGTATATCATGATTTTTTATTTGAAGCATATAATGTATATCTATAATGATTACTTGAACATGATGAAATAAGTGGTGTAATGATGATTAGAAAGATGTGGATATTAGTATTGTTGGTTTAAGATCATCTGATGAACTAGTATTAAATGGATTTAATGTGTTATAAGTGTTAGATATGGTTTAATGTTGGATTAAGTATTTGATGGAGTTTACATACTTACTTTTCTATGTTACATGTGATGGAAAGAATGCTAGTATAAGTAGGGAAAATGAATCATTGCTAATTTATGTTGTAAATAAGTAATAGTGTTATGATACCCTAGGGAAGAATGTTTATATGTTTCTAAATTATTCTGCTTGTGCACTCAGCTTTATGTGATCATGTTTTATCTATGTATGTAATTCTTAAAGAGTATTGAGTAAATGTAATTTGATGTGTTGTTGGACTTTTTAGAGAAAAAAAATATCTCTAGTTTTCTAGTTACGTGTTTAGTTCTCTAGGGTTTTCAAGGGGGGCATTACAAAATAGCCTATCAGCAAATAAACTTTGGAAGTTTCCTTGAGATGAAAATCATGAATATCCTACTATTGGAAGAGTAAGTGGCAAAAGGTATAATAGATCAAAGCACAATATCAAATAGGTCTCATAGGAAAAGATGATTTCATAAAGGGCATGTCCCAAATTTATATATGCATAGATAGAAAGATATTATTGAAATATATACAAATTAAGAAAGAGATAATCATTTGAGATAGAATATACAAAGTAATATGTGTAGTCACATAAATCTGTCCACTTAATTAAATGAATATTTAATATTTATTTGATTATTTAACCATCAATTAATAATTAATTAAATTAATATATTTAATTAATTCATCTTAACCCTCTTCTCCTATTAATTAAATAAATTATTCAATTTATTTGATTTAATTCACTTAACCAAATTCAGACCATTAATTAAATAAATAAATCATATTTGTTTAATTAAATCTTCTCTCACATTTAAATAAATTAATATTTATCTAAATCCCTCAAAATCCCACCTCTCACATTTAAATAAATTAACACTTATTTAAATCACCTTTATCCTCCACCCACTTGTATTTTCCTACAAATGCAAGTTGCACAACTATTTTAAATAAATCATTTATTTAAATCACCTTTATCCTCCACCCACTTGCATTTTCCTACAAATGCAAGTTGCACAACTATTTTAAATAAATTATTTATTTAAAATCCTATTTATCCTCGCCCACTTGAAACCTTTAAATGGTTTCCCTTAAAGTCTTCAAACTTAATGGCCTCCTTCTAGAGTCTTCTCAAACCTTTAATGGTTTCCCTTAAAGTCTTCAAACTTGATGGCTTTAAAGTCTTCAAACTTGATGGCTTCCTTCTATAGTCTTCTTAAGCCTTTAATGGTTTCCCTTAAAGTCTTCAAACTTGATGGCTTTAAAGTCTTCAAACTTAATGGCTTCCCTTAAAGTCTTCTTAAGACTTTAATGGTTTTCCTCAAAGTCTTCAAGCATTTTAATACTTTATCTTCCTTTTTCTCATTTAAATAAATTTGAATATTTATCCAAATGCAAATTACACCATTTAATTGAAATAAATGATTTTATTTTAATTGAAAATACCAAAATTTCTCCCACTTGCATTTTCTTACAAAATCCACTTGCATTCCTAAACCCCTTCTAGATTCTTCTAAACCCTTCCTAATTAACCTTAATCCATTCCCTAAATATTGTCACATTCCTAAGCAAATTGGAGTCACTTCTCAAAGACTCCAAAGTCTTTGAAAAACAATTAATGCTTTGTGTGTTCAACAAATTAACCTCTAAAGTCTTACAAACCACTTATGGCTCTTACATGACCATTAATGGTTAATTCCACTTGCACCCATGGTTAAGGACTTTGACCCCTAACTTAACCCTCATGTAACCCATGTGTCTCTTCAAAGCATTTATTTCTTTGACTAGGGTAACCATCATGTCCCCTCAAGCATTTAATGCTCCTTATCTCTCCTCTCAAGCCTCCTCATGGTGACACTTGTCAACATGGGATTGGGTTGAAATTCTCACATGGATTGAATATCTTTCAATCCTAACCCTTGTTAAGATTACTCAATCTTAACCCTTCATTTCCCCATTTCTTCTATAAATAGAACCCTTCTCCTCAAGCAAAAGGGGAAGCATTAGAGTATTGTTGTTATACTGGCATTAGCATAGAGCTTTCTCATAGCATCACTATCTACACTTGCATAGCATTTGCTTATCATATTCAACTATCTTGAATCTCCATATGGCATCCATGGCTAGTGCTAAAAGCTGAGAGCTACACTCATTTGGGACTTGGAGAGGAGAGGAACAAGGGAGGAGCAACTATGAGCATCTTGATTAGCTATTTTATTCTATGTTTATATGCTTTCTATTTCATGCTTAATATCTCTCTTGATATGCCTGTTTAGGATAATCTTTTGTTGCTAACACTAACGTTTGTTTCTTGTGCTCTTGTGTGTGTGTTGCCATCAAACAGATTTTCTAATCTTTTTTGCAGAGCATCATTTGGTGAACCCGACGTGAATCAAAGAGCAATCATTTTGAAGACTACTAACTTTTGAATGTTTTAATTGACACACAGGTCATTCTCTTGCATTTTTGTTCTCAATTTAGCACCTTCGCAAATTGATACTTTAGCGCTATTGTCTATATTGTTGCTCTTTCGTGTTAAATAGCACTTTTGTTTTCACACAGAGTAGAGCTATTGTAACAGAGAGTTGTAAGAAAATTCCTTGTAACCGAAAACCAAAAATTTTAGGCTTGTAGAAGCCCACCAAAACATGTGGATTTTTCTAACTAATTATCTTTTGTGCAGGTTTTAACTAACCCCTACAATAGGATTTTTTAGCAATTTTAGCTTAGGAAATAAATTTGTTCATATTTCTAACTTCGTCTTTCAAGTTAGGATAAAATAAATTCATTTTCCTTTTGGGTTAAAATCAACTACACATTCATTTGGAGTTTTAAAAAGAACCACATCTTTTGTTTAGAGCTCTAAAAAGAATCACATTTGTTCAAAGTTAAAAAGAATCACAAAAACAAACACGCAAATTTATTTTTTTGCAAAGTTAGGAACAAATTCTTTTGGTGCTTAAAATCAACAAGGCAAATTTTATTTCTTGCATCAAGCTAAAACTCACAATCCACACTTCCATTTTTGGTGCAAATAAAATTCACAATCAACTTGTCTCATTTTTACAGCAATTTTACTTCAAGCAAACGTGTTTTTCATTAAGTTAACCAGGATTTTCAAATTCTAGTTTACTCAAACAATTGTCTTTGAAAATTAAAAAGAACACCATGATTGTTGGAGCAACATCTCCAAATAGATAGAAAATCATTGTGATGACAAGTTAAAAAGAACAAGTGTCTTTCGTGCTTGGCACACTTGTGCAAAAAGTCAGTCGAGTGGTCCTACCTCTAACACACACTATCCTCTCCCTTGGCTTTCGTGGTCCTAGGTGCAAGAGAAAAGTGTTAGTAACACTCCAATTTTATCTTTTTAAGAGAGGCCCGCCAAGGGATCGATACTCTTGGAAATGACCTCGAGCGGTAAATCCTTCGAGCCGCTATAGAAATCAGGTGAGAGCGAAAGCTGTAGCCTTGGGTATAGTTGTTCCTACAGTGTAACTGGCCGAAAGGACAAATGGGCCCCACCACCAGTTACAAGGCTCTTAAGTGAGTCACTGCAAAATGAACTTATGTCCAAAAACATCGAACATGACTAAACACCTTTAAGTAGTAGCCCACCTGTTCTATTGATTGAGGATATTTGCGATATAATTTAGTGCAAGAGCATAGATGGTTTTGCTCCCAAGATACTCACCATACATATTTCCTTGAGTAGAAACATAGCTTTTTGAAAAGTCACTTGTGGCTTGATAAAAGTGGTGACTCCCCCATCATAGGGATCATCTATTTGTTATGCTCATGCAAGACTTAGTATATCACATCCTTACCTGCCAAGGCGGGATTCATAAGGTATGTAGTACCAAAGTCAAAGAAATATCAAGATGTGGGCTAAATTTATCACAACTGGCCATTTGACCTTAGGGATAAAAAGTGTTTGAAGTGTGTTCGTTTTAGTCAAGACCAAGTGCAAATTGAGCCGACTTCAGGCTTTGGAAATACACCTTAAAATACATCTAAAGGAAGGGTTATATAAAAGTCCAAGGATTGGGTTGATCTAGACCCATACTCATTTGTGCCTTTGGGGCAACATTCTTGTGTTTGTGTGCTTGCTTTGTTTTCTTGTCAAAGAAAAATCAGAAAATCACTTCCCAAAAACAAAGTATTCATCCAACCAAACATCTGTCAAAACAACCAAAAACATCAAAAACAAGGTACAAACAACAAAAAGTCAAATTTTATGACCATTCTTCAAATCTTGCAAAAGAAGAAGCGTCATCAAAATATCAACTTGAAAAGAAGACCATTGAGCTCAAAGGCTTTGATCAAAAGGAGGAAATTCTTCTATATAAATAGACAAATCTTTGTCTAACATAGAGTCTTTCTGCGTCACATGCATCTCTACCTTCAAGGAAAAACAAACGAATTTGATTCCGAATCATTGAACCGCAGAGCTTTTATGCAATATAGAGCTCTGAGTTATCACAAAAACCAAGGAGGAAAGATTAATCCCAACTTCTTCCCAAACGTCTGTATCACATACAACGTAGCTCGAGAAATACCACCAACACCCGAAAGGGAAGAGGTAGAGTTTGTCTCATTTGTGACACAAAGTTTTTATTGAAGTTGAAAACATTTTCATCCATCGTCTTTTTCATACATCATCACTTCATCATCAATCCGTCCCAACTCTCAAAACATTAAGAGGTTCTTGTCTCAAGTTCTCTTTTAGATATTGCTTGAAATCAAACACATCACATCGCTTTTTAGATTGTTTCTACATCTAGGATAAGCTCATCCTAAGAGACACATCTACGCAGGTTAAAACTAGTTCATGAGTGAATCCTCTCATTACTAGGTAGTTAAATCTATAACACATCTCAAATTTCTCTACACCTTATCACATCAAAACTTATCAAACAAACAAGCAATTCAAAGAAGGAATTTCGGTTACATCCACCTTAAAGGGGCTAGAGATCCACGTGCAACACAATTCACCAACCATCAAATCTCTCATTTCAACAAAAACTCATCATCATTTTCATACAGCTTCAACAAAAAGCTTATAAACAAAATGGCCCAAACCCGATCACAGTCCAAGCAACAAGAAATAGAAAGGGAAGAAGAAGAAGAGGAAAATCTCAATGAATTTCAAGAAGCACTTGGAGAAAATGCAGATGACGAAAACCCAAGTACTCCCACTCCTGCAACAATAGAAAGGGCTCAGCATAACCCTCTCTTTAACAGACTTTTTGACGAACTACTCAGGAGCAATGCGGATGCTCACTTCTTAAGACTCGCTCAAGAAGGAGCAAAACTCCCCTCTGACTTTGATCTTGCCCAATTAAGACAAGCATCAGAGAGACAAAGTCGCCATGAAGAGGAAAGAGGTAGAGATCCCATCAGATATAACATTCCTTGAGGTAACCCACCACCTCCTCCTCCAAATGAAATGGAGATGTTGCGGCAACAAGTCGAGAATCTTGCCCAACAGCTTCATAGTGGTGTCAAGACTAACCAATTCTCACTCAATGACATCTGTCCCTATCCTTTTGATAGGAATCATTACATGCCACCATTTCCACGAGGATTCGAAACACCCAAATTTGAAAAATATAGAGGAAAGGGGGATCCCCGCGATCATGTCCGAGAATTTCATTCCGCTTGTCTCGAAGTAGCATATGAAGACACATACCTAATGCGCCTTTTTCCCCAAAGCTTGGGAGGAACAACCACATCATGGTTTTCTCGACTACCAGGTGGCATTAGAACATTTGAAGAACTTATCCAAAAATTCCTTGCTCATTACTCTCATAACATTGAACGCGACATCACCATGGCTGATCTGTGCAACACCAAACAAAAACCAGGTGAACTATTCTCAGTATTCCTGCAACGATGGTGCCAAATGTCTAGCAGACGTTCTCTTCAGTTACCTGAACGAGAACTAGTGGAAATATTCATTTCCAACTTAAACGAAGAAATGAAATTTCACCTGGATGTCAAAGACACAGACTCTTTTAATGATATGATCACCAAGGGTTTAAAATGTGAACGGACACTCATCAAGAAAGGACTCATCAAAATCTTTAATGAACCAAAAGATGGTTCTCACCCGCACTTCAATAGTGATAAACCAAGCTTCTGGAATAAAAACAAGAATATCGTCAATGATGGGGTTGTGGATGCTCGGACTATCCAAAATGCACAACCTGTGGTTCGATTTGCAGCACAAAATCCTCCACCTCAAAACAACACAAATGTTACTTCTAATCAAGGTCGTATCACATCTCACGATGAACCTAGACCTCGTCAGCAAAAACAAAAACACACATACACTCCCTTAGGGGAACCCATTGAAACAGTATTGCGACAACTCATTTCTCAAAATTTGGTCACTCTACCTAAACTATCAAACTATGAGGCTCAGGTCAAACCGGCATGGTGGAGAGATACTGAACACTGTGAATTCCATCAAGGAAGAGGGCACAAGACAAGTAATTGTCACCAATTGAAAGATCTCATTCAGGATCTTATTGATCGAGGAGAAATTGAAATTGAAGGACATGACCCAAAAACAACAAATAATGATCATCTGATGTTCAAAAATCCACTTCCATCACAAGATCAAAGGGGTCCTTCCACTTCTAGGCGAGGCACTGATACCACTGATTATACACAGGCTGCGTATAATTACACTGTAAATCATCTGTATGATGCCAATGAACAAGTTGCAACTATAACCTTAAAAAATCCCAACTCAAATTGCAATGTTGTTACGCGTCGCGGCAAAGTTACCATCAAGGCAGCTCCACAAGGCACCATCTCCATCCCAAAGCAGTACAATCTTGTGGAACAATTAGATAAAACGCCTGCGCTTATATCCATTTTAGAGCTTTTGCACCTATCGCCCTCTCATAAAACTATCTTGGATCAAGCACTCCAAGAGGCATCAGTCCCTGCAAATTTGAATACAGACCAATTTCAAGCCATGGTTGGAAGTCTAAAGTCATCACCTTGTCTCACTTTTTCCGAAAGTGACAACTCTTCCTTCCAGCAACCTCATAACGCTTCGCTACACATTGAAGGCTTTATCAACCAGCATAAGATCAAGCGAGTCTTGATTGGTAATGGAGCAGACCTGAATATTTGTACACTACAATTGGTCACGGCATTGGGATATGCCATAGAATTAGTGGATCCTCGCAAGAAGATCACAATCAAAGCCTATGACGATGCAGAGCATTCATCCAAAGGAGTTGTGGTACTCCCAATCCGAGTGGGCCCTGTGGTAAAACACATCACCTGTCAGGTTCTGGACCTTCCTTTGCCATATAATCTATTGTTAGGAAGACCTTGGATACATGCCATGCAAGCCGTTCCATCTACCTACCATCAATGTATCAAGTTCCCACATAACGATGTAGAGATCACAATCCTGGGCGATGCAAATCCCTTTGCATATTGCCATAATATCAGCCATCAACCAGAGATTACCGTTCCTAATAATAGAGAAGTCATTTCTTCTACATCATATATAAGTCCCGCCTCTCTTGCCAGTTTAAACACCACTCTACCAAAGCAAGAAAAGCTTAAAATGAAGATAGCAGAGGAAGGTCCTGGGGAATACAACTTGAGTCAACTCTTTTGTGTGGGACAAATGCTCATTTCTCCTAGAACACATGGTAAACCACAGCAGGTAGTCCAGCAACCACTAAACATGTCAGCATGTGCTTTGACGCCTTTCATCCTTGGAAAGAGTCAAGAAGAAGAAACCCAAGATGAGGACTTAGCAGACTGGATCTATAAAGATCCCATCCCCACTGATATACCACAAGTTAAACTTCCTACAGATCAGTATGGCAAAGGCCTCCTCATTATGCAATGAATGGGATATGATGGTCAGAGTGCTTTGGGATATTGCAAACAAGGACAACATGAACCTCTGCTGCCAGAATTAAAGCCCAAAGGTAATACAGGCCTAGGCTTTGAGAAAGAGATCTTTCCTAAATTAAAATTCAAAGGAAACCCCAGCAAACCATTATGTCAGCCTACTGCCAAAAGGCCACCTTTCATTATCAAAGCGGCATCAAGCACCATCCCAACTGCCCCACTGCGGCTCAAAACCCCAACACAACCATCACCAATGCCACTCATCCCACCAAACGAACTCGTAATCCCATCAGCAGCACCATTAGCAACAGCAACTGTATCAGAACCCGCAGCAACATCCATGACACCAGCAGTACCAACAGAAGCCGCCAAGTCAATATTACTGATACTCCCCATATTGGATCCTTTAATCCCCATCAACCTTCCTGCAGCACCGATCACTACAAAGGTACATCAACCAATCACACCTGCAGTATTTAACTCCAAGGACATCCCAGTATGGTATAGTAATCGAATGCTGGAAAGTGACTCAGAGACTTACTCACATGAGTGGGAATTTGATTTTGTACAGCTTAACACTTCAGATGAGGAAGATGCACCACTACCTCCGCCATGCAAAGACATCCCTGTTTATGGAGAAGCACAGATAAAGACCACTTGGGTTCCTAAACTGGAAACATCTTCCACAGACCCTACGTCTCATCCTACGCCTGATTCTGACAGGGAGAGTACCATCAACGACCTTCACCATAATGTCTTAACCCTCACTGATACATCTAGCGCACTTAACCTAATCGATGAAGTAATGCCCATTATCCACCCTGAACTCATCGAATGGAACCAACCAAATTCCCCATGCCTTGACTTCTTCCAAAACGATGAGGCCATCATTGACTTTTTGGAATTAAGGGATAACCTACCAAGCGGGGATCACAAAGATGGATTCGCCATCGAACTTAATAGCGCAGCATACTTCGAGGCGGATGCCAAACCTTTCAGCTACAAAAATATAACAATAAAACATGGATCTTCCACTGGAAACCACATTGTGGCACTATTTGATCTAACAAAAGTAAAAAGAAAGAGCATATCCAATGGTGAAAACCTCTCTGAGGCGCCTGAGGATGAAGGGTTTGACATTCTCCCTGCTAATGCACAACAGGAATGATCAACGATTCTCATCAAGGAAACCAAAGAATACAATGTGGGGACTCTTGAAAATTCTCATCTCATACATCTAGCATCTCTTCTCACTCCAGAGGAACAGCCTAAGTTTATAGAGTTCTTCCAGAAGCGTCAGATCAACTTTGCATGGTCATATGCAGACATGCCTGGGCTTGATCCTGATTTAGTCATGCATCACCTCACCATAGCAAAAGGAGCCAAACCTGTCAAGCAGAAGCTTCGTAAGATGCATTCTCAGATTGCAGTACTAGTCAAAACAGAACTCAAGAAACTCCTAGATGTTGGTTTCATTAGGCCAATTGATTATGCAGAATGGATCTCCAACATTGTGCCTATCGGCAAACCAAAAGGGGGCATCCGCATTTGTACTGACTTCAGAGATCTGAACAGGGCATGTCCTAAGGATGACTTCCCCCTTCCAAATATCAACATCATAGTGGATCTGACAGCAGGACATGCCATGCTTTCACTCATGGATGGCTTTTCAGGATATAATCAGATAAAGATCGCACCAGAAGATCAACATAAGACAGCCTTCACATGTCCATGGGGCACATATTGCTGGAATGTAATGCCTTTTGGTCTAAAGAATGCAGGAGCAACCTATCAAAGAGCAATGACCACCATCTTCCATGACATGATGCATACTATGATGGAAGATTATGTTGATGACTTACTAGCAAAATCACTCACCAGAGAAGGTCATTTGGACATATTAGAGAGAATCTTTGATAGACTAGAACAATATCATGTTCGACTCAACCCAAAGAAATGTGTCTTTGGAGTGACCTCCGGGAAGCTTCTAGGATACATTGTCTCAAGCAAAGGTATTGAGGTCGACCCAGCAAAGGTAAAGGCAATCATGGATATGCCACCACCAAAGAATATCAGTCAACTAAGGACATTACAAGGACGACTTCAATCCATCCGAAGATTCATTGCACAATTGGCTGATAAGTGTCACCCATTCACACACCTGCTACACAAGAACATCCGCTTTCAGTGGGATGCCCGATGCCAGCAAGCATTTCAGACACTTAAAGACTATCTCATGAAACCACCATTGTTGATCCCACCAGATCCAAGTAGACCGTTGTTACTTTATATCTCAGCAACCAGTACAACATTGGGTGTACTACTGGCACAACATAATGCAGAAGGAAAAGAGTGTGTTGTTTACTACATCTCTCGCACACTGGTGCGCTATGAACTCAATTACACACCTATTGAGCGAGCTTGCTTAGCAGTAATCTTAGCAGCCACTAAACTGAGGCACTATCTGTTAACACACAAAGTACAACTCATTGCAAAGATTGATCCACTCAAGTATTTACTTAACAAAGCAGCATTGACAGGCCGCTTGGCCAAATGGGTGATGATTCTAAGTGAATTTGACATTGAGTACGTGGACCGTAAAGCTATCAAAGGTCAAGTTATTGCAGATCAGTTGGCCGATGCACCACTCATAGGCGATCATCCTCTCATTTCCAATTTTTCAGATGAAGAGATATTCATGATCACAACAGCACAACCATGGAAACTATATTTTGATGGTCCATACACTAGGCACGGCTCGGGGGCAGGCATTCTGTTTATCACACCTCAGGGTGATAGCATCCCGAAGTCTTACAGACTCACATTTCCATGCACAAACAACATAGCAGAGTATGAGGCCTTGATCACAGGACTCGGGTTAGCCGTACAATGGAAATTACAAGAACTGCAAGTATATGGCGATTCCCAACTAGTCATTCGACAAGCAACAGATGAATATCAGACCAAAGATGATAAACTCATGCCATATAAGCAAATGGTGGACACTCTAAAGACATCATTTACTACTATCACTTTTGAGCAGATACCAAGAGATCAGAATCGAGTTGTTGATGCTATGGCTACCATCGCATCTCTCCTAGATCTTCCACAAAATTCAACACGCTATGAGTTCTTGGTCGAACAGCTTTGGATTCCCGCTTATGATATCCCTGAATCTGAAATGATATGTCGCCTTGTCGGTTCTGAATCCCCATGGTAAGGTGAATTCTACACCTATCTCCGCGATCACACCCTTCATCCCAACCAATCGAATAACCAACGTAAAACCTTTATTCGCCAAACTGCTCGATATACCATTATTGCTGACACCCTATACCAACGCGGTCTTGATGGTACTCTCCTTCGATGTCTGGAACAAGGTGAGATAACAAAGGCTTTGGAAGAAGTCCATGAAGGCATTTGCGGGACTCATTCAAGTGGTCCATCACTCGCCAAGAAACTCCTACGCAATGGATACTATTGGCCATCTATGGAAAAAGATTCCTACTACTTTGTCAGAAAATGCAAGAAATGTCAAGTTCATGGCGACCTGATACATGCACCAGCCCAAGAACTGCAACCAATCACAACACCATGGCCTTTTTGTCAATGGGGTCTTGACCTTGTGGGTAAAATCCATCCATCTTCATCCAATGGCCATAAATTCATTATTACCGCCACCGAATATTTCACCAAGTGGATCGAAGCTGTTCCACTTACCCAAGTCACCGGCAAGCAGATCGCCTCATTCATCCTCAATTACATCATCTGCCGGTATGGTGTACCCATGTCCATCATCACAGATAACGGTCTTCCTTTCAAAAATCAGGATGTCCGCGAACTTTGTGAGAAATTTCACATCCAACACCGCTTTTCCACTCCCTATTACCCACAAGGCAACGGTCAGGCCGAAGCATCCAATAAAAACATATTGAGGATCCTAAAGAAGACAGTCAATGATGTCGGTCGTGATTGGCATGTTCAACTGAATCCAGCACTATGGGCATATCGAACTAGCATTCGAACCCCTACAGGCGCAACTCCCTACTCATTGGTCTATGGTGCTGAAGCTATTCTACCTATTGAGGTCGAGATACCATCACTACGGGTTTCCTTGCATAATCTGATAGATGATGAAGCTTACAGAGTCTCACGCCTTCAGGACTTAGAGTTACTTGATGAGAAACGACAAGCTGCATACAATCACCTCAAAACCTATCAACAGCGCATGAGTAGAAGCTACAATCACCGAGTTAGATCGCGTACATTTGAGGTAGGTGATCTTGTTCTATGAGAGAATCCTCGCAACCAACCACACAGAGAACATCAAGGAAAGTTTGAATCAAACTGGCTGGGCCCATATGTTGTCACTGTTGTATTCGGGTCCGGGGCATATCAGTTGGCTACATCAGAAGGAGAACCGCTCGTAGATCCAATTAACAGCATGCACCTCAAACCGTTTTATACCTAAGCTGTACAGAGCATCAGGCTCCCCTGCATATCAGAAAATACCAAAAACATTCAGAAAAATGTCCTAAAGAAATACAAAAACATTCAAAAAGTAAAGAAAAATCATGCATCCAAATGGTGAACAACCACTCCGGTGGCACCTTGGGTAAGTGCGATGGTGAAAACCTCGCAAACAGGCGCCACTCGTAAAGACAATGGCTCCAGTATCTTTCAGGCTCATTGCGATCACATTCATACATACACACATCCATCCATCCAAACCATGGCTTGTTATTTGATCTGTAATCAAAGATAGTACTTCATGCGTCTTGCATCCCACTTTTTCATAGTCATGTCTACACTTGGGGTCAATACCCTTAAAAAATCTAGATGATGGAAGTGGATTCTACATTACTGGTGATTCATTGACAAAAACATTCAAAAAGGTCTCACAAAATCCAAAAATATTCAAAAAATGTCTCACAAAATCCAAAAACATCAAAAAACATAAAAAATAAAACAAAAACATGGCAACACATTGTACATACTCATCCGCACAGATACCAAACAAACATTGTGATATACTCCACAAAATGACCACTTATCAATCGACCACACAATCAACATCAACACTCAAAACTATCTTCAACAAGGATGCATCCTTCCTTACCAAAACAAAGACAAGATGACATTTTCTTTGACAAGAAAATTTTGTTTACGCTATCAAATACTTGGTTGATTTATGGTCTAGTAATTTATATCAGGTTCCTACGGCATTGTTTGTGTATCTTCGACACATTATTCCGATGAAGTTCTAGGGCATGTACTAATGGTGTCTACGTGGGAAGTTCACTAAGCTATGTGATCATAGGCAAAAATACAGTCATAGATCACTACGGCTTGCTGACTACAGCGTATACCTCGACCATATGAGCATGAACCATTACCAAGGATCCATATTCTTTATTCTTTATGTATATATTGTTTGTTTGCAGGTACAATTCTCTTTCTTTGGTTCCTCCTACCTCATCCAAACTGGATAAAGGTTTTATCTCTTATTACAGTATGCACTTGTCTCAGGATATGATCAGCCTAATATCAAGGAGGACATTCCAAGTCATGCATGAAAGGAGATAATCCTTATCTGTTCTGCAAGCAATACTCAGGTCAACTTGATCCATTATATCAAGTTGCTTGTATTAACTTGCTATATAAAATCCATGTAAGAAATACTCTGGTCATCTTGAATCTTTATGTCAAGTTGCTTGTATTTTCTTACAACATTTTAAAGCTCAATGATGAAAAATAAAGCACCATGGATCGTCATTCCATCTCATCTGTATATATTGCATTTCGTTGCATTCCACCCATCCATACATTCATAATAGCTGCATATCATGCATTCATAGTCATAATAATGCATACTCTATTTTACTCATCTTCTTCCATAGGACTCGGTCCTAGTCCTCCATATCTTCTATCTAACATCAAATCCCCCCTCACCCCCCCTATCTTGATCATCAACATCATCCTAATCCCTTCATCGCTTCCCATCCTCACTCATCCACAAAATTAAGCCAGTTACTCTGTCTACACAGATACATCGACTCCCACACACCTAGACTATCAACAGATACTCTGATCAAGTATCTTCGGGTCTCAACAGGTAATCGATTCTGGTAATCCTAGACTACATCAGGCATTTATCACGATGACCTAGTCTCAACGGGGTTGCCATGATTCACCACAATCATCTATCACATGCACACACTATCAATTGATCAACCAATCAAACACAATCCAATGGACAATTACATCAATTGTCTAAGTCTCAATGAGTATTTTGCTTCATATACCTTGACTTCATCAGGCAATTATATCAATTGTCTAAGTCACATCAGGTCACTTTGATTCACTTACTCAGACTTTATCATGTCCAAGCGACCAACTGACATCAACTGTCACGCTTTGACTTGACTGGGGCAATTAAACCGATTGCACCAGATTGTCCAACCAATTTTGATCAATTGTATAGCATCAATCCAAACCCCACACTACATCTGCTATGTATCTCTTGCATGACCTCAGGGTACTCGCTGGCTTATTGTTTCTTCATATTCACTCCATTTTCTCCCATTCTTTCATCATTAGTTCTAATTTCTTCTATTCTACATCCCCTCCACTTTTCATTCTTTTTCGAGAGACCGCCCGATTTTTCAAAAAAAAAAAAAAATCCGGCCCATCTCTCGAGGGGGCATACCACCCATTAAATTTACATTTTATGGGGTATTTCTTCACACCTATTTTTCTTTCTTTGAAACGACGCGATAAACTACACCGTCTCAAAGAGGGGCAAATGTAGTCACATAAATCTGTCCACTTAATTAAATGAATATTTAATATTTATTTGATTATTTAACCATCAATTAATAATTAATTAAATTAATATATTTAATTAATTCATCTTAACCCTCTTCTCCTATTAATTAAATAAATTATTCAATTTATTTGATTTAATTCACTTAACCAAATTCAGACCATTAATTAAATAAATAAATCATATTTGTTTAATTAAATCTTCTCTCACATTTAAATAAATTAATATTTATTTAAATCCCTCAAAATCCCACCTCTCACATTTAAATAAATTAACACTTATTTAAATCACCTTTATCCTCCACCCACTTGTATTTTCCTACAAATGCAAGTTGCACAACTATTTTAAATAAATCATTTATTTAAATCACTTTTATCCTCCACCCACTTGCATTTTCCTACAAATGCAAGTTGCACAACTATTTTAAATAAATCATTTATTTAAATCACCTTTATCCTCCACCCACTTGCATTTTCCTACAAATGCAAGTTGCACAACTATTTTAAATAAATTATTTATTTAAAATCCTATTTATCCTCGCCCACTTGAAACATTTAAATGGTTTCCCTTAAAGTCTTCAAACTTAATGGCTTCCTTCTAGAGTCTTCTCAAACCTTTAATGGTTTCCCTTAAAGTCTTCAAACTTGATGGCCTTAAAGTCTTCAAACTTGATGGCTTCCTTCTAGTCTTCTTAAGCCTTTAATGGTTTCCCTTAAAGTCTTCAAACTTGATGGCTTTACAGTCTTCAAACTTAATGGCTTCCCTTAAAGTCTTCTTAAGACTTTAATGGTTTTCCTTAAAGTCTTCAAGCCTTTAATGGTTTCCCTCAAAGTCTTCAAGCATTTTAATGCTTTATCTTCCTTTTTCTCATTTAAATAAATTTGAATATTTATCCAAATGCAAATTACACCATTTAATTGAAATAAATGATTTTATTTTAATTGAAAATACCAAAATTTCTCCCACTTGCATTTTCTTACAAAATCCACTTGCATTCCTAAACCCCTTCTAGATTCTTCTAAACCCTTCTTAATTAACCTAATCCATTCCCTAAATATTGTCACATTCCTAAGCAAATTGGAGTCACTTCTCAAAGACTCCAAAGTCTTTGAAAAGCAATTAATGCTTTGTGTGTTCAACAAATTAACCTCTAAAGTCTTCCAAACCACTTATGGCTCTTACATGACCATTAATGGTTAATTCCACTTGCACCCATGGTTAAGGACTTTGACCCCTAACTTAACCCTCATGTAACCCATGTGTCTCTTCAAAGCATTTATTTCTTTGACTAGGGTAACCATCATGTCCCCTCAAGCATTTAATGCTCCTTATCTCTCCTCTCAAGCCTCCTCATGGTGACACTTGTCAACATGGGATTGGGTTGAAATTCTCACATGGATTGAATATCTTTCAATCCTAACCCTTGTTAAGATTACTCAATCTTAACCCTTCATTTCCCCATTTCTTCTATAAATAGAACCCTTCTCCTCAAGCAAAAGGGGAAGCATTAGAGTATTGTTGTTATACTGGCATTAGCATAAAGCTTTCTCATAGCATCACTATCTACACTTGCATAGCATTTGTTTATCATATTCAACTATCTTGAATCTCCATATGGCATCCATGGCTAGTGTTAAAAGCTGAGAGCTACACTCATTTGGGACTTGGAGAGGAGAGGAACAAGGGAGGAGCAACTATGAGCATCTTGATTAGCTATTTTATTCTATGTTTATATGCTTTCTATTTCATGCTTAATATCTCTCTTGATATGCCTGTTTAGGATCATCTTTTGTTGCTAACACTAACGTTTGTTTCTTGTGCTCTTGTGTGTGTGTGTTGCCATCAAACAGATTTTCTAATCCTTTTTGCAGAGCATCAATATGATATTGGAGATTTGTGAATTCTTTATATAATGTGCACCAATTGATGAGTATTTGGTTATAGATCTTAATGATAGCTTAGTATAAGTATCGCATTATATCTCAAACTTTGATCATTCTCCTATTGTTGTTACTACAGTATAAATAAAATTTATAAACATTTTTTTGGGCTCATAACTTCAATTTGTGACCCACTTTTCTCGCTAACATTGGTTAGATTATCGAGACGCTAGTCAAGCAATGGAGGAAAGATTAGAATCTAAAATTAAATTTATGGATTTAAAATAAAGATAACAAAGAAATTTATGTTTTTTATTTCTAATTGAATACCCTAAGTGTCAACCTTGTGAGGGGGATTAAGCACCTAGTGGATGACAAATAGAAAGGGGGAAATCTCCAAAAAAATCCCAAAAAATATGTGATCAATCAAAGTAAGTATACAATAAACTACCATGGGGTGAATAAAGGACCAATGTAATCTCAAATCCTTAAAACCTGTCGCTATTGAGTATAACAAGAAATTAAGAGAAGTTAGAGAATAAATTATATTGGAAATAAAATTGAGCATGGAAAGCCAAAGCAAGGAAGAATGGAGACAAAAAAATAACAAATAAAGACAAAAGAGATATCTCGAGAGAATGTAAAATGCAAAAAAAAAAATAGTGAGCACACCAAGATGGGTGATGCTGAAAAAATAGAAGAAATAGATGCCAAAATAGATACCACCAATAAGGAGAGAGAATTTTTTCAAACACTTAACGAAATAATAAGCAATATAAAAAAAGTGAAAGGAATATTAATAGATTTAAAAAGAAGCATAGAGACATATGCGATGTTAAGAAAAGAATTAGAAGAGAGTTGTGGAAGCATTCAAGCTCTAGCATAGTCACATTTAATTAAATCACCATCATTCAAATCAAATTTATCCAATATTATGTAACGTCCCATTTTTAGCCAGTTAGCTCTTGAGTTGTCGTTAGCCTATTTTCTCATGGTCCCATAGGCTAACCAAGACATTAAAGGGATTTAGAGGCCGTTTGGCCTAGGCAATTTCAGTTGCAGGCCATTATGAGAGGTTTTGAGGTGCTTATAGGCATACTTACTATTTATAGTAAGTTATTTTGGACATGATTGGGCATCCAACGGTAGTGATATGTTGATGGTAATTGTTTAAAATCGACAAGAAGACTTATTTATCATTGATATGATTTATTGTGCATTAATAAAGTTATTTTATAAAGTTAAATTTATATATTTAACTTTATTAATGCATAGACTATAATTGTGGGAAATATTTAAATAAAAGTCCCCTTTATTTTATAATACATCGGAGACATAAGTTACATAAAAGGGAGTTATATTTTATTCTATTTTATAATATATCGGAGAGATAAGTTACACAAAAGGGAGTTATTTTTATCCCACATTGACAAAACAAAGGAATGGGCTCTTGTGAGAACATTATAAAAGAGATGGAAGAGCTTCCATTTAGCATGCTTGGTGAATTGATGAAATTATGAATTTGTTTGGAGAATTCTTCTCTAGGGCTTGGAGGGCAAAATCCCTCTTTGCTAGCAATCTCTACTCTGTTGGAAGACACGGTGTAGAGATTTGATGGAAGTAATAAGGTAAAAATCAGAAGTTTGCATTGTAGTTATTCCTTCTTTCATTGCGGCCTCGCCTGGAGAGTTTGATTAGTGGTGTGGCTTGTTTTCCTTCGAATCATATTGTTGTTGTGCACTCTGTATGATCAGACCATACCAATAAGGAGAAAGAAAGATTAAAATATTGCTACAGTGTTGTGAACAGTGTCATGAATAGTAACGTGAACAGTGTTGCTACAATGCGTGAATCGTGAATAGTGTTTGCAGCAGAATTTCAAACTTGTGGAGGCTTGATTTGAGTTTGTTTCATCATCATATGGTCTTCTAAATTGTTCATCTCATTGTCCTTAGAGTCAGGCATCATCTGGGTATGTTGTTGAACATTCCAATACTTTGGGTATGTATTTGTTGTTACAGTCTGATAACACCCTATTAGACCTGATTTATTTGTAATCAAACTTTATATTTCATCAATAAAGGGCTCCTTTGGTATTGTTAGTAGTTTTTTATGTTCTTTCTTATATGGTGCTTGTAAATGCAATTCAATCGATCCAACTTTAAAACAACAAAACTCAAAAATTCATATCAAACCCAAAGAAAATCAGAATTCAAATGTTTACGTGTCAAGTGTTTGACAAAATGCCAAACCATCAAAACTAAAAATTGGAACAAAACAAGGGTGGTTATTACAATGGTATCAAAGTTGTGTATCCTACCATCCTGGAGGGTATAATATGAGCAAACAATGACATGTTAGGTTATGATCAGCAACCCTTCACCCACCATTCCAACACACAAAGGAATAGAGTAGTACTCAATACAGGTCCAAAAGAACAAGGAGTTACAGAAGAACAAAACATTGACAATATGGGTGAGAGAAGGGATCTTGGTGAGGAGAGATTTATAAAAAATTTGGACACACTAGTTCAGGGAAAATAGTTAGCTGAGCAAATAGCACAACAACAGAATCAGTGTTTGGACTTGCTGACATGGATGATAGCTCGCCAAATGGATATTGATGTGAATAATTTGGGTGGCGGAAGCAATGGTGGCAATAATTATAATGAGGTAATAATGGAAACAATGGTGGAAACAATGGTGAAAACAATGGTGGAAACAATGGAGGTAATAATGGTGGACAAAATGGAAATGGGGGTAATGGAGGAGGAAAAGTGGATGACAACTTTGGTCATGTAGCTCAACCCACTAGAATGGTGAGTTCTAGACCACTTATACCCACCTTCCCACCTAGGGCACCATCATAGCCTATTAATGATCCTTAGATCACCGACTTACAAGATCAATTCAAAAGAGATTGGGAGAGTAGAGGACCCGATTTTCAAGTAGCTATATCTCTACAAGATTACATTGATGTGAGGATGAGACACATGCCTCGTGCAGGAGATAGGAACCAGAACTTTGAGTTACAGAAGAAAGTAGGGAAGTTGTCTATATCGTATTTTGATGCTTCTGGGAAGACTATAGCACGGGCTTGGGTTCAAAAGGTGGATACTTACCTTCAACTTAATCCTATGCATGAAGAATAAGCATTAAATATGTCACTATACACCTAGATGGAGTTACACATGAGTGGTGGCACCATGGCACGGTGACTATGAGACATGACCAAATCACTTACTATATTGAGTTTACAAAACGATTAATAGAGAGATTTGACAGGAAGGATCCAAAACTATAGTTCAAGGAGTTGGCACAATTGAAACAATGGGGACCACTAGATATATATCTCAGAGTTTCAGATTCTCCCAGTATTAGTTACAGATATATCACAAAGGAGTCTCATGGTGCTTTTTATGGATGGATTGGTTGATCCATTGAGAGGGTGGATTAAGACCCTCAATCCCCCTACACTACAACAGGCCATTAAGAAGGCAAGGGACATGGAGGCTTCTAGCTCAAAAAGTCAATTTCATTCAAAGAGTTTCCCATAAAAAAAAGAAAAGGACAAGAAACAGAGTGATTCCCACCCACAACGAGCAGATTCAAGGAGACTTGACAGTGATCAATTGAATGAGCTCAAAAGAAAGAAACTTTGTTTTCATTGCAGAGAGCCCTGGAACCCTTCACATAAGTGTACTGTTAAAGCGAAGGATAAATAGTTGGAGTACTTTTATGTTGAAGAATTAGCTTCATAAGAGTCAGAACAACAGTCAGATTCATAAAGTAGTGAGGAAGAAGATACTAGGGTGGAGGAGACCGAAGAAGATAAGACCATTGTACGACTTACCATTACTGAACCATCAATATATTTTAAGGTAATAGTTGTGATATAGGAGCAGTGATTGGTTTTGTTGATAGACATAGGACCCACCCACAATTTCATTGATGAACGCTTCGTGAAGAAGCGAGGTCTTCAGATAGAGGAGCATGGGGGGTTTTAGACTGATGGTAGCCAGTGGACACAAGATTCTTAGTACTTGGACGATTCCTAATCTTCATATGTGGATGGGAAACTAAAATGTGGAAGGCAAGTTCTATGTTGTTGATATGGGAGATTATGATGTCATCTTGGGCATGGCATGGATGAGATCTCTAGTAAAGTTCACCTTCAATCTGCAAAAATTGGAAATGAGGTTTGAGCATCAAGGTCAAAAAGTGGTTCTCATAGGATTATCAGATGGGGAACTCAAAGTAGTCTCACTTAAGAGGATGGAATGTTTGTTTAGACATGACCAGGTGGAATGGGCAATAGAATGTATGATCATGCCTACAGTTACAGAGCAGCAGCTTAAGGAGTACCATAAGAACATTCATGAGGTCATATCTAAACATACAAAGGTGTTTGGAAACATTCCACCAGGTGTTCCTCCAGAGAGAGGAATAGAGCATGTGATTGAACTAGATGAGGGGGAGAAACCTGTGATTACCACCCCCTATCATCATCCTAAGGTGCACAAGGATGAGATTGAAAAAGCGATAAAGGAGTTACTGGAAATGGGACATATTAGGCCAAGAAAAAATCCATTTGCTTCAGTAGAGGTGTTAGTGAAGAAGGATGGGACAATGCGAATGTGCATTGACTCTAGATCACTTAATAAGAAAACCTTTAAGAACAAATATCTCATTCCTAGGATAGATGAGCTGATTGATGAGTTGCACGGAGAGCTTGTTATTTCTCGAAGATAGACTTGAGATCCGGGTATCATCATATCAGGATGAGAGTAGAGGACATAAAAAAAAACAACATTCAGATGTAACTTTGGGCATTTTGAGTTCTTGATTACGCCTTTTGGGCTAACCAATGCACCGGCCACTTTCCAGAGTTGCATGAACCAGGCCTTTCGAAGACAGCTGAGGAAGTTTGTGCTTATATTTGTTTATGACATCTTGATATATAGTAGGACATGGGAGGAGCATCTACAACGCTTGGAGGAGGTATTGAGCATTCTTGAGAGTGAGTCCCTTTATGTCAAAGAATCTAAATGCGAATTTGGTTTGACATAATTTTTGTACCTTGGGCACATCATTAGGGTAGATGGAGTGAGGGTGGATCCAGATAAAATCAGAGCTATAGTGGAGTAGCCTACTCCTGTAGACTAATCTTACACAAGTCAAGGGGTTCTTTGGTCTATGCGGATTCTACAAGAGGTTTGTTAAGGGGTTTTCACAGACAGCAACTCCACTTATGGATTTGATCAAAAAGGTAGCCTTTATATGGATAGAGACATTGTAGAGGTGTTTTGAACACTTCAAACAATTGATAAAATATTGTCCAATGTTAGCACTTCTAGACTTCTCCAAACCATTCGAGCTTCAGTGTGATGCATCTAGAGATGGGGTGGGTGCAATCTTAATGCAGGAAAATCATCCCATTGCTTTTGAGAGCAGGAAGCTAAGGGGAGTAGAGAAGAGCTATTCTATATATGATAGGGAGATGTTGGTCATAATGCATGTATTGGCCAAACTCGGGTCTTATCTGGTTGGAGGTAAATTTGTTATTAAAATAGACCAAACAGTATAAAATATTTTATGAACCAGAGAGATCTTAATGGCAGGCAACAGAAATGGATCACCAAACTATAGGCGTATGATTTTGACATCGAGTATTTCAAAGGGAAGAAGAATGTAGTGGTTGATGCACTTTCTAAGAGACCACATGTATACTCCTTGGTTGAGATTACAACAGACTAGAAGCAGAAAATAATAGTTGAATATGCTAAGGATTGGTGGGCAACAGACTTGATAGAGGGCTATGTACATGATGATAGATATGTGGTGGTTAATGACCTTATCCTGTACAAGGATAGGATTTATTTGGTACCTTCGTCACACATCAAAGGTACTATCTTGAGGACATTCCATGATGCATCTATGGTTGGACATCCTGGGTTCTTCAAAACATACAAGCAGATTCGTGAGAGGTTTACTTGGAGAGGACTTAAGGATGATGTGCAAAGATATGTTAGAGAATGTCTAGTTTGTCAGCAGAATAAAAATGAGAATACCCCTCCAGCTGGATAACTACAACCTTTACCCATTCCGGACATGAAATGGGAGAGCATTTTGATGGATTTTATCACAGGCCTACCCAAGGTGTAGCGTCGAGATTGTAATTATGTGGTGGTGGACAGGCTAACGAAATATGCTCATTTCTTTGCTATTACATCTACCAACACAGCAACACAGGTGGAAGACTTTTTTTTTCGAGAGGTGTTTAGGCTTCATGGGATGCCTAAGAACATAGTTAACGATAGGGACAATAAGTTCCTGAGTCTATTTTGGTAGGAAATTTTTAGATTGAGTGGCACTGAGCTCACTCCTAGCACTAGCTATCACCCATAGACAGATGGGCAAACGAAGATTGTTAATAAGTGGCTTGAGGGGTACTTGCGGAACTATGTATCAGGGAAACAAAAGGCTTGGATCAGATGGCTTTATTTAGGTGAGTATTGTTATAATACTACCTATCACATATCGATCAAGATGTCTTCATTCATGGCATTAAATGGGTATGAAGCTCCTAGCTTCATAGATCTTCTTTTTGGAGATATCTAGGTACCGAGTGCATGAGATTGGTTATAGGACAACCAAGATATTTAGAAATCACTTAAGGAGAATATTCAACAGGTTCAGAATCAGCATAAGTTATATGTTGACCAATACATAGTGGAACGTAGTTTCGAGGTTGGGGATATGGTATACTTGAGACTTCAACCCTACAGGCAGTCTACACTCAAGAAGAGTGGAGCAGAGAAGTTGAAACCAAGATTCTATGGGTCGTTCAGAGTTGTACACCGCATTGGCGAGGTGGCATATGAGCTGGAGTTACCATCAGACAACAGGGTACATAATGTGTTCCATGTCTCCAGGTTGAAGAAAGTTCTTGGTCATAGTGTTGTTCCATCTACATATTTGCCCCCTCTGGATGAAGAGGGTAAGTTGATATTGATTCATGAGGCCATCATTGAAACTAGGGAGAGAACACTCAGGAGAAGAGTCATCAAAGAGTACCTAGTCAAGTGGAGGAACCTACCAGTAGAGGATGCTACTTGGGAAAATGAGCAGATATTATAGCATCCAGAGTTGAAATTGCTTGAGGACAAGCAATTTTGGGAAGGGCGCACTGTAATGTCCCCTTTCTAGCCAATTAGCTCTTGAGTTGTTGTTAGCCTATTTTCTCATGGTCACGTAGGCTAACCAGGACATTAAAGGGGCTTAGAGACCGTTTGGCCTATGCAATTTCAGTTGTAGACCATTCTGACGGGTTTTGAGGTACTTTTGGGCATACTTACTATTTATAGTAAGTTATTTTGGACATAATTAGGCATCCAGCAGTAGCGACATGTCGATGGTAATTGTTTAAAATCGATAAGAAGATATATTTATCATTGATATGATTTATTGTGCATTAATAAAGTTATTTTATAAAAAGTTTAAATATTTAACTTTATTAATGCATAGACTATAGTTTGTGGGAAATATTTAAATAAAAGAGTCCTCTTTATTTTATAATACATCAAAGACATAAGTTACATAAAGGGAGTTATGTTTTATCCCACATTGACAAAATGAAGGAATAGGCTCCTGTGAAAACATTATAAAAGAGATGGAAGAGCTTCCATTTAGTATGCTTGGTGAATTGATGAAATTGTGAATTGGTTTAGAGAGGTCTTCTCGAGGGCTTAGAGGACGAAATCCCTCTTTGCTAGCAATCTCTACACTATTAGAAAACACAGTCTGGAGATTTCATGGAAGTAATAAGCTAAAAAATCAGAAGTTTGCATTGTAGGTATTCCTTATTTCATTGTGGCCATGCTTGGAGAGTTCGATTAGTGGTGTGGCTTGTTTTCCTTCGAATCGTATTGATATTGTACATTCTGTATGATCATACCGTACCAATAAGGAGAAAGAAAGATTAAAAGATTGCTAAAGTAACGTGAACATTGCTGCTACAATGCGTAAATAGTGTTTGCAACAGAATTTCAGACTTGTGGAGGCTTGATTTGAGTTTGTTTCATCGTCATATGGTCTTCTAAATTGCTCATCTCATTGACCTTGGATTCATGCATCATCCAGGTATGTTGTAATTGTTGAACATTCCAATACTTTGGGTTTTTATTTGTTGTTACAGTGTGATAAACACCCTGTCAGACCTGATTTATTTGTAATCATGCCTTATATTTCATCAATAAAGGGTTCCTTTGGTATTTTTAGTAGTTTGTTATGTTCTTTCTTATATGGTGCTTTTAAATGCAATTCAATCAATCCAAAATTCAAACAACAAAACTCAAAAATTCATATCACACCCAAAGAAAATTAGAATTCAGAGGTTTGTGTGCCAAGTGTTTGACAAAATGCCAAACCATCAAAACTAAAAATTGGAATGAAACAGGGGTGGTTATTATATATTAGTGGTTATTATATATTACAATTGAGTTGGATGAAAATTTTAAGAAATTTCTTAAGACACCAAAAAGACTTCTCTCCATTCATGAGGATTATCTTAAACAAATAGTTCATAAGAATGTAAGAAAGTTGAGAGAAGAAATAGAGGAAGGAAATAAAATCATGTTCAATTTAACTAAAAAAAATGTCAACAGTAACTAATAAATATCATCAACAAATAAAAATTTGTCACCAAAGATCAAACAACATTTTGAAAGGGCACACACCCAATCTAGGATCCATCCTCTATGCCATATAAAACAAGAAGAATTTCACTGCAAGAGACACCAAAATTATCAAAGAGAGATCCACAATTACAGTAGATTGTGATGAAATTTTGGAGAAGGAATAATTTGCTATTAAGTTAGCAAGAGAAAGGAAGCCCACGTCATGAAGATGTTTTAAAAAATGTGAAAATAAAAAAGAAACTTGCCACAAGATAAATAAAGAGGAAGCTAAAGAGATTGTGGAATCTCTAATCAAGCTCACAATCTTCAAAAAAGACACTAAAGAAGTTGTATATCATATACTTGTGTTAGAATCCCCTTGATAACAAAAGCGAATTGATGGATACTAGACTAAATTATTTGGCTTTGTTAAAACTTTGAGGAATGATTCCTTAAACTAGTATAGAAAAAGCCACCCAAAACATGATAAAGAATAGAATGAAGTAAGAAAACAATTCTTGATTAATTTTGATACCCCAAAAGCCCCCATAGAAAGTGTGAGAAAGATGAGATACCTTGTACAAAAGGAAGAAGAAACAGTAAAATAAAATCATAAGTGATCCCAAAAATTAGTAAAGCCATTGGCTAAAAATAAAAAGTAGAATGGTTCATACTCATGTTGAGTTGAGAGATTAGAGCATCCATAAATGGGAGAATCTTTGATACTTACTTTGATGCAATAACATTTTCTTGTCACATACAGACCCAAACTTGGATAAAAGTAGATGAAGAGACGAAAGATATTGAAATTGAGAAAATGAGATCGGGGGTAGAATAATTGAAGCTAAAACAAGAAATATTAGCTAAAGAAGATAATAATAAACAAAGGCCAAAATGTTTTATGCACATATTGTTCAAGATAGGACCAGATCAAAAATGAATGCCCTATGTTGAAAGGTGATAAAAGGGTTGTTGCCTTAAAAGTGGATTTTGAAGCAATTCCCTAAAGAAACCAATCTATATACCATGACCTATGTGGAGAATGAGATGATTATGAAATAGATGATTGTCCATCATTGTGGTTTAGACTAAAAGAATCAAAAGATAAACATGACCCTCGTTGACTCATGCACCATGGTTATAACAAAGAATTAGATCAAACAATGGCATATGTCAAAGGACTTGCAGAATGTCCTCTATATACACAAGATCATGGATACATAACTCCTACATGGAGGAATCAAATAAACTTTAATGCATTACAAATAACCCTTTGCAAATCAAAATGAGTATTGGAAGTAATTCAAAAACTATAGAGGAGGAAAGGGGCAAGGTAGAGGCATCCATAGGAGAGAAGATGCCAATTGTTATAAATACAATAGACAGGGTCACCACTCCATAAAATGTTGGTCTAATAAGAAGAAACAATGTGTTGTCTATGGCAATTCAAGCCATGACCTATTCAATCGTGACAAAGCACAACATTATTTTCAAAATACACCACCACAATCCAAAAAATGATGAGTTACAAGGATCTAACACACCTAGAGGTGCTAGAGTCATGAGGAAGGTACCTAAGGAGACACCAAAATGAGCTAGGAGATACCACAAAGAAGAAATTAGGCAATCAAACACCTTTGTGGGGAAGAGACCTCCAAATAAGAGCATCAAGGGCAAAAAATAATATAAAAAAGGACCATAACAACAATTAGAAGAAAAATAAAATTGTGTTAGTAACTAGACAAGGCACCAATACTGAAAAAGGAAAACAAATCATCCAAAAGACAATGGACGAAGAGAAGGATGATGATGACGATAAAGAAGAGGAGGAAGAAAAAAATCTCCAACAAACATTGACATGATCAGATTGTACAAAAATCTAAAAAGGTCACAATGTTGGCGTAATTAGTATTACATTGCACTTGTTTCTTGCAGTTGATTGGTAACTGTCCTATCGTGCATTGTATAAAATGTTTTCCATTGTGTTGAAACAATCAAGTTTTTCACCATTTTGTGTTTTCATTTGGTATCAAAGTCGTTATGGTTCTTTTAATAGATTTTGATAAGAAGCATGATCATCATGTAGGTAAGGAGTGATGGCGTGAAGAAGTGAAGTTTGAAGTGAGGTGCAAGGCATGGCAGCCCAAGCACTTTGAATGGTGCCAACAAAGCATAGGAAGTCTAAGCAAATGTAGAAGTTTAATTTTTGCTTCTATCATTTCTCTCAAAAAAAGCCACAAGCAATACAAATGGAAAGGAGGATGCGTGAAATCAATGGGACGATCCAGTGATGTGGCCAAATGGGCATGGTAGTTATAGAGTTCTTGAAGATTGCAGCAGTATTGATTATTCATCATTGATCTTAGAGTTTGGTAGTTATGGTACAAGCATCAGATAAATTAGGCGGGTGAAAGATTTGACATAGAGAACTGGTATACCCAATTCATAGCACTGGCAGTGGTGGGTTCTATATTATTACATGCGTGTCACTATTTTTCAATGAACTATTGAGATGATAAATTTGGTATTCTTCTAGACAACCTCTGCATTGATGTTCATAGTTATATAGTTGTGTGTATGACTCCAAAACCATCAGTGTGGGACTTGTGATTGTTTTGATACTTTTCTCTGTTGTCAAACCTTATGTTATTGCTAGTTTACTTTGTGAACATCATGAAGGTTGCATATAAGGATTTTGATCATTTTGTTACAGAGTCTTCTTGTGATTGTTGCATATGGGAAGGACCATTGACTAGACCGAATCATAGTGGAGAGCATAGAGAATATTGGTGCAATGATCTTAAGGCAGTAAACAACATAGGAGTTCGCAGCCCAAATTTTGATACGCCATGCAAATAAAATTTGTCTTGTGCAAGAAGACTATGATGGTGTTTGTAGAGAACGTGAGGAGGAAACATACAATCAGCACTATTGGTAAACAGATTTGTCACTTCAATTTCAATACTTGCTTGCCCACAAAGTAACAAATCCAGCCAACAGTTGAGTCACTTGCAATGGTATTTGCGAGTGCTCTCTTCTTGTTTTACAAGGCGCAACTACCTTCAAAAGATGTACAATGAATAAAATGGGATATGCTTTTAACCTAAAAGAAGAAAGGTACTAACATCTACAAATAACCATGAAAGTAGATGTGGAAAACTGATTTTAAAGGAAGTGAATGAAGATAAATAAATAAAAGTTTAATTACCCACACCCACGAATAGTACCCGCGTGAAATAAACAGGAAAATGATAGCACTCCCTTTCAGACGGTGTAAGCATTCAAGATTCAAAGTTCGTCAAATACCCACTCTCATAATCTATCATAACAGATCAAGTTATCCAAGAATGATTGAAACTAACTTCCAAAAATAACAGTCACAAAGAAGATAAAATAAGCAAAAAGTCTCATAAACTCCTCCTTATTTCTTGGACAAAATTGCAGAGTCCAAAGCCTCTGTTTTTGTACAATAAATCAAGACTGAAAGCAGAAAACTATCTCCCTTCTATCTTTTTTTCATTACCTGTTTTAAAGCCTTTCACCTTACGAAGCTTTTCAGTTTATGTAATCGTTTCTTGGAAATTAGTTTTTCCCCGATATAACTTTTGGTTTCTCCTCTTTTCATAACTTTTCACTTTCCCACTCCTAAAATATTTCAATTAAGTTTTCTTCTTCAGCTAGTATACAATTTGATCTCAATAACAAATTATAATAAGACCCATGTATACAATGCTTGTCGTTGAGTCAAACCAACGGGATATATTCTATAAATCTTCAACTCATTACTTCCATGAATCACATCTGGGCACTCAGTCTTCCAAACAGACACATGATTCAGAGACTTAAATTTAGAAAACACGGCTAGCTCAAGACCCTTCAATGTAAAGTTGTGAAACCTTATGAAGACGGACTGCACTTCAAATTTTTCTCGGTCATTTACATATAGATGGTACACAGTTTCTGAATCTTTTCTTACATTTGGGAGGATGACCATTATAAATAGACTTTGTTTTTTCTTCATTTTCTTGATCTTGTGTTTTCAAATGAATGCATGGAGGACAAGAAGAGTGTAGTGTTGCCATGTCAACCAAGACTTTGAATGAATCAGAAGGGTCCTCAAATTTCCAGCATATTGTTTTATTATAGGCAGTCATGTTTGAAGCAAGGTTCTTCATAATCTCAACTTGTGGAACCATTTTTTTTTTCAAGTTCTAATATGTGAAATTGAGTTTGTTGCAGGCACAAAATCTTGAATATTTGGAGCTCCAATCACCACGGGAACTACACTTGCAACAAGGGACTAGAAGAACTTCTCTGTGACATACTCTTCTTCATTAGAATTTTCACAAGCTAGTCTGAATTTGTAGTGCTTTAAGGCTTTCACTTTTCCCACCTTGGTATCACGATTTCGATGACAAGCACCATAAGAATCGATTGGAATATGGAGCTTTGAAGTTTCTCTAGGGCCTAAAAATGAAATTTATGGCCTTCACAGTTGGATACGAAGGCAACTGCAAGGACCTTTTCAATTTTCGATTCAACTAGTGTGATGATATCATACTCGACCCAGGAGAAATGACCTATAGGGGCATCTAATGAGAGGTTGGTTGTCATAATAACTTTGTAACCTTTCCCTCATGCAACATCTATGGGAAGATTACATGGACCGGAGAACACTGGCTATTTCGCTATCACCATGAAAACCAAATCCTGCATCTGATTTCCCTTGTGAAGAAAATGAACTTGAAAAGACACACCCTACACCATATGTGTTCCAATCTTTGTTAGTGAAATTATGTTTGTTGTGGCTGCTCTCCTTTGATGAAATGCTATTGATTGTGCATGATTTGGGTGTTTGAGTGAAAGCTCAATTTACCAACTACCCGACTATCTAAAGTTCTACATATCATTTGCATTTTCATATTGACTGGACTACTTCCTATGAGCCTTGGATTCTCACCGTGTAATGGCATCTCCATATTCTTAGACCCATTTGAAAGAGTTATCGGTGGCTTGATACTTTATGTACTTGGTCAAGGAGTCAAGGAAGATAAGAACTTTAGAACCATAATGAAGAATTTAGACACAAAAAGATATCGGGCTTGATGCTCATTCATCGTCATGTCAATGCTTTCAATACTTAGTATCATCTAGACAATACTTAGTATCGACGAGGCAATGTATGGTTTCGGAGATGATTAGAAGTGTCAAACCATGTCGGGTTTCCACAAAAGTTCGAAAACCAAAAAGACGCCCGACAATACATGTAGTAAGGAGGTTGGTAAAAATCAGAACTTTCGAATCATTTTTGTTTGTTAGGGATTTGTAATAAAGCCCGACTCTCCGACTATAATGTGGATGCCAAGGACAAATAACCGAGAGAGACCAAGATAGGTGACAAAGGTTTGACTTAAAAGTTTAAAATTGGGTCATTTACAAAAATTGGGATAACAAGCACATAATAATCTTACACGATTTAAGGAACATGTAAGTTTGATGCTTTCTTAATACCCCATGCTTGAAAGAAGTGATTCTACTTATGGTACCATCTTTAGAATAGAGAGCGATTTTATCTTTCATTTATGAAGTCGTATGGAAAAATATTGATGTAAAAGGAAAAGGTTGATATTAATTTGTTAAAATGGAAATTCCATTAGACAAGTATTCCGGCTTTTATTTCCACACTTGAGAATGAAAATTCAAATGCAATTGATGAATAGGGGGATGGCCAATCAATCCAACCGGGTCTCTGAAAGAATTTATGGGGTATAGTAAGTGGAAAGGAGAAACCACCTACAGATGCAACCAAGCTATTAGACTAGAATAACAGAGATGATAAAGCAAAGGCTATTATTGGTCTTGCTCTTTTTGACATTGAATTGCATTACATAGACTTAGATAAATCATCAAATGAAATCTGGGTCAAAGCAGTCAATGCGAAATTCTCTCTAAAACTTCATTTTTTTAGGTTCAAGATGGAAGATGAGATCACTATGTCAAAGCATATAAGTAATTTGAGATCTCTCATTAGACGGCTTGCAAAGGTTAAGGTGATTATGATGTTGCTAAGGCCATATTGTTAAACAACTTGCCTTCAAAATACAACAATGTTGTTTTCACGCTTAGTCAAATACCTTCACAAACTCTAGAAGGTACAATTTCGACTCTTCTAGCAGAAGATAAGAAAACAAAAGAAGAATCGGAAGATGATCCTCAAGAAAAGCACCATATTTAAGAAGCAACTACAAAAGATAATATTCTCAAGAAAAATCACTTTATTCAAGAAGTCATTACAAAAGATCAGAGAGAATCAAGTGTTTTTTATTGTAAGAAAAAGGGTCACACAGCTTGGGATTGTAGAACTCAGGCTACTAATGTGCTTAAGGGAAAAGTAAAAGAACAATCTAATGAAGGCAATGTCGCTTGCATTAAAGATGAAGATTCCATAGATGATGAATGCATTATTAATGACTCTTCTCCTAGTGTGAATAGTGTATTATTACTATAAATTTTCAAAACTTGGAGGCTGGTGGCACCGGAGGATGGAGCATTTTCATCACCTCAAGTTAGCTTTTGACATTGAGATGACTTTTTTTGCATGAGAAGTTTTTTTGGTTTGTCTTTCTTGTTTCTTTGTCTTCTTTGTTGATGTTGACAGATTTGAAGAATGCATGTGTTGCGAAGGTTATATGTTGAAGACAAGTTTGAGATTTGGTGTTGACCTCAATATGGATTGTTATCGAGCGAGATTAAAAGTATATGATCGAGAATTATACCCTTTCGCGATCATCGGACAATGATAGAGATATGTCGTATCTCTTAGGTATCATTGTTGAATAATTCAAGAGTATGTGATTCGAGAGTTCGGGACTGAGAGCTTAAGAACACAACTTGAAGCTACACCTTCCAAGGGTCGAGACAACTTGATGGAGCCCTTCTTGGTTCAGGATTTGCTTTTTCAAGAGATCTTCTAAAAATGTGTATTCATATTATGTAACCAGCATGTTTTATTGTATAAGCCTTAAAAAGGGGTCCCTAGGGCAAGGTAAATTTGATATTTTTAGGATCAATGTAATAAGGGGGGGGGAATGTTGGCATAATTAATATTACATTGCACTTGTTTGTTGCAGTTGGTTGGTAAATGTCTAACTATCAACTATCTATCAATTGTCCTATCATGCATTGTATAAAATGTTCTCCATTGTGTTGAATAATACAATTAAGTTTTTCACCATTTTGCGCTTTCACATAAATCAAGACCAACAAAAGGAAAATAGTTACTTCTTAGACTAAGTTACTACCTTAAAACAAATAATTACACTAGTATAACAAAACAACTTGTTACAAAAACTGAAACAATTTTGCAAGTATCAGAATAAACAAGAGACCATAAGGCCACAAGTTAGAAGATTATATAAGATAGAGGATGGAATAAACCATTGATGACATATTCACATATTAATCATAAGAAAGTTAAAGGCATAATGGTCGACTTGGCATCAAAGATTCACATGACTCCCAAAAAGATGGAAAAAATTAGGAAAACCTTAACTCAACAATACACTATATAACATAAGATTGCCTAATGGATCATCCATGGGGACCATAGGAACATGAAATAAAGTGGAACTTGCTTTATTTCAGAGGTGAAACTAGTCGTTGATTCTGATATTGTTGTAATGAAGGAACCATTTAATGCCTTGAATACATTACTAAGATTGTAATGGTTTGTAAATGCAAATGGCATAGCAGACTCGAGGAAGGAAGAACTGTCCTTTTCCAATGAGGATAAAATAGTTCATATTCCTTTAGGAGTAGAAACAGATAAACCATATATAGAAGAAGTAACTCTAGAGGAAGATAAAGAGAACACAAGATTGATCTACTCCATTTCCAAGCTACTAAAAACTAATTTGTTTGAATAAGTAAAAATACAAAAGGAGAAATAGAAATAGAAAGTAAATATGGAAGTACATATAGCAAAGAAGTTTTAAGATCTTGGCTCTAGGAAGAATTGGAATTGACTTCTCAGAAGGTATGTGGATTCAAAAAAGTATTTATGTTACATAGGTGTTCCCTAAATATGTCACAATCTACCTCAAAATCAAGTAATGCATCGCAAAATACAAAATATGAAGTAGATGATACTCCTCACCATATCCCCCAAATGCCGAGATTATTGAATCGCATTTCTAGGGGTAACTCACATATTAAGTTGCCCAGTATTTAGGAGTTGGAGAACTCAATGAGTGCATAGAAGATATAGAGAGAAACTTCAACAAAGATGACTTTTGGATTGCTGCATTGCAAAACACCATAATGTATAATACTACATGTTGGTGGAAGACCACCAAGATAACATTCCCTAGTGGTATGCATTCAAAATATTGATTAGAACAAGGTAAATTTCAATAGAAAGAGAATATGAAATGATCCCAAAATACAATGGATCAGTCCAACCCGAGCACCACTTAAAGATATGCATAATAGTATAGAAAGGAAAAAGAGAGTATGATAATAGGTTATACATACAGTTGTCCTATTGGACCTTAATGCCAATGGTACAAACCTCGTACATCAACCAAGAAAGGAGGACTAGGGAGAACTCTAGCAAGATTTGATGCATACCTTCTCTTTCTATGACGATAATGAATACATTCATAACACCCTACTGCAGATGAAGGATATTATATTCAAACCGATAGAGTGAAAAAATTGAGATGTATGAATACATCCCAACACCACCAATAAAAATGAGTATGGAAATTAATTGAGTGGATGCAGAAGTAGACCCAACTCTTGGAAAAAGATGTAACATAGCACATCAAGAAGACGAAGAGCCTTAGCTGTATTAAGTATCTAGCTTATTTTCTTTTTACAATGTGTATCTGTACCCTGTTTTGTACAAGAATTATAACCCATGCTGGCTAAAAATTCTTTGATGTCGTTACTGCTTGTGTTGCTCTCATGCAGCAGTCTCTCATCATCTTCATATATAATGTAGGGAGCATCACCAGGCTTTCTTGACAATAAGGAGGTTGCACCTTTCAGAACATGGTATTCCCAACCTTGCACATCAATCTTGAGTAGAATTACTAGCTCAGACTGATGAATCACTGTATCTAGGGTTATGGATCTTACACTAACTGGTATGAGTTCATTGGACTTGAATGCCAACTTTGCACCAGTTGCAGAAACTGCACTGTTGTCAAGTCGTCCGACCACCTGCCAAAAAACATTCGAAATATATGAATTATGAAGTCTAGACAGATTTCATAATCTCACTCTTTTGACACCAATATTTTTTACTGTTGCAATGACTCAGATCTACAGATTGAAGTTGAACAATAATACCAGAAAACAAGGTTTACCATTACAAGTTCAAGTGTTCAAATGCAAGCTGACTGATGTCTTGTACCATTGGAAATACTACACAAATGCACTGAAGTATATTTAGTTACAAGATTGATATCTGTATAGACATTATTCAGAATTCTTGAATTTGTTCTACAAAGCTTCAGCAGAAAACAGTATCCAATAAATTTGGATTAAGAGGCTTCTTTTACAGGATTATAACAGTGGATTGTTTTGTACTTCAATTTATTTACTTAAGAATTACCAACAGCGCCCATGGGGATGTGTACTAAATAGAGCAAAGTCCAAAGTAGCCAGATACACCCATGCCCCTCATGGGGCATGCGTACCACCGTATCCGATATGGATATGGCTTGGTGTGGGATACCATATCCACACATACCCAAAAAAACACTAATTTTCCAGCCATGTCCGATACTGTGTGATTTGATTTTTAAGAAGTTTGACATGAACCTTCCAGAACTTAAAACTTAATTTAAAGAAATTGCGTGGGATACCATATCCACATGTGCCCAAAAAAACACTAATTTTCCAGCCATGTTGGATACTGTGATCTGATTTTTAAAAAGTTTGACATGAACTTTCCAGAACTTAAAAGTTACTTTAAAAAACTTCATTCATGCAATTTTTTATTTTATTTTTCTCGTTTTTTTTGAGATTTTATTTTTGAAGTTTAGATTACTATTGTTTATCTAGTTTTTTATGGTTGTTTATCCTGGTTCAAAAACTATGAAGACATGGGTAACGCAGAACTGGAAAATCAGAGGATCGGTGATGATGTCCAAGGGCTATTGCATGGCAATTTTCTCCTCCAAGACTGAAAAGGATGCAAAATTTTAAGGACCTTAAATGTATAACAAATTTGATCTATATATCGAACTACAGGTACCAGCTTTCAATCCCAATGATAATCTGCCCAGCACAGTTCTTGTGTGGGCCCAGTTACCTCTTCTTCCAAGTAGATAATGGATAAAATATGCATTGCAGAAAAAAGGAAATGGAATTGATGAGCACATATTCACATAAGATCTTATGCTCCAACCAAGAGTGTTTCAGTATGTAAGGATCTACAACAATACTGACATTGAAAAGCCTTTAAAGAAGCTTGATAGACTTTTTGTAGAATATCAAGTTAAATCTAAACAATTCAAAGCCACCATATCTTTCATTAAATGCTTGGAAATACTAGAGAAGATTTTCTAGCATATAAGAGGTTAAGGGAGCAAGAAAAAATGGAAGCAAAAGGTAAATTAAATATAAATGCACACACCTTTGATAGCCGCAGCAAAATATCTATTCAAGCTTGTCTGCAAAAGCTGAAAAATAATTTTGCACTCAGCTTTAGTGGCTGAAGATGCAATCCAGTTCGCCACACGCTACATTTGGAGGGTGTTGCCTATGCACCACGATCTAGACACAAAAGGGACCTTGTGCAAACTTTTGATGAATTTAACCAGAGATTGCTGGATTGATTTGAGCATAAGGATAAGAAAGATAATTTCAAAGATCTTGCCAAAACAAAGCAACAAACCTTAGTAGATGCATATGTAGTAGTGTTCCAATGACTTGCAATTATGGTACCTAACATATCAGAAAAGAAAATCATTCTCTTTGTAGGAGGTCTATATGAGCCATTCGAGAGTCTTGAAGGCCTTAGCACCAGCATCACTTCAAGAAGCTATTAAGAGAGCTTTGACATTTGAACCACCTACACCAAGGGAAAAAATTTCATCTCAACCAGGACCAACCACAACTAGACCACAAAATGTGATTATTAGAAAAGTGGTTTCAACTCGTACCCTCAGAGAGTCACAGTACAGCCATTTGCAACAAAGAAATTGGATGATCACACTAGAAATGAACTTAGGAGGAAAACATTATGCCTCTCTTACAAGGAGTTGTGGGAAACTAGCCACAAATGCCTTGGCAAGGGCCATTTCCATTACATTGAGGTGGTATCTAGTGATAAGATGAATCCTAACGAGTGTGAGTTATAAGAAGCTACAAAGGAGCAAACCATCAAGAATTAACCAAAGAAGTTGGTAGATGAAGATGCAGACACAAGGAGCAGCATACTTGCAACTCTTTCAAGGGCACCATAATATCATCCATTCAAGGTTTGTGGGGTGTTATCCAATCACTGGATCTCAATGTTGCTTGATAGTGAGGCTACTCACATCTTCATTGATGAGGGTTTGGTGGCCAAGAGAGGATTGAAAGCCAGAGACTTTGTTGGGTCCAATGTCATTGGTGCTAGTGGATTCATGATACCATACACCAATATTATGCTGCAACTCAAATCTCAAACCAACCCTTAGTGACTATGAGGTATGTGATGTCTTCTATGTTGTGGGATCAAGGGAAACATGATACCATACACCAATATTATGCTGCAACTCAAATCTCAAACCAACCCTTAGTGACTATGAGGTATGTGATGTCTTCTATGATTTTAGGAATACAATGGTTGCATTTGCTTGGAGAATTTTCTCAAAATTCTTTATCCATGGTATTAGAATTCAAATCTCAAGGGTTCACCACAAGTAATAACTACTAGTAGTATGGAAAAGACTTTCCACAAGTTGCATGGGCAGCAAGATATTTGGTGATGAACGGCATGCACACTGCTTCATCTTCTAGTAAGCATCTAGGTTACATGTTGATATTCAAACCATTTTGGATAAGCATATTATAGTGTTTAGTAATATGCCTCCATATTTGCCACCCAATATGGGTTTCCAACATACCATAGAGTTGGAAGCGCACTCTAAGCCTATTATGATCACCTCTTTCCACCAGCCACATACATATAAAGAGCAGATAGAGAAGCCCATCAAGTAATTATTAGAAACGGGCTACATCATACCGAATTCTAGCCTATTTGCATCATCAATGGTCCTTGTGAAGAAAAAGGATGGCACAATGAAGATGTGTATTGAAGCACTGAATAAGAAAACCACCAAAAATAGATAACCCATTCCCAAAATCAATGAGCTCATTGGTGAGCTGCATGCGGCAGTTTTTATTATATATTGAACTAAGATCAGGTTACCATCAAATCCATGTCTGTGAGGGTGTGTCCATAACAACTTTCAAATACTAGTAGGATACTTCAATTTCTTGGTCATGCGATTGGGCTTGACAAATGCATTGGCCACTTCCCAGGCTGCAATCAATCAAGTATTTAATGGTCAATTAAAAATATTTGTTTTAGTAATATAAATTGGTATACAATAAACATGGGAAGATCATTTGGGGCACTTTGGATACAATCCTTGGAATACTATAGCAACAAGCTCTCTTTGGTAAGGAATCTAAACATGAGTTTAGGGTTACAAAGATTTTGTACTTGGGCCATGTCATTAATATCAAAGGTGTTAAAGTGGATCGATAGAAGATCCAAGCCATTCTAGATTGGCCACCCTCTACTACACTCACACAGTTAAGAGGTTTCTTTGATCTTTGTAGCTACTTCTAGGGGTTTATTAGGGGATTCTCATAGCTGACAACACCACTAACTAACATCACAAAGAAAGGAGCATTTTCATTGAATGACACAACTCGAGAAGCATTTGAAAACCTTCAGGAGGTAACAAGCTCATGCCATGTACTTGCTATTCCAAACTTTAACACAATTGTTTGTTATATAATATGGTGCTTGAAGAAAGGGAGTTGGAGTAGTGCTAATGCAAAAACATCACCCCCTAACATTTGAAAGCAAAAAGTTAAAAGATTCAGAAAAGGGATTTTCTAGCTATGACAAGTAGAAGCTTGTCAATATGCATGCTTTGGAAAAGTTTAGATAGTATCTAGTGTGTGGGAGATATGTGGTAAAAACAGATCAGAACAATTTAAAATTCTTCTTTGGTCAACATGATCTGAATGACAAGCAATAAAAATGGGAAAGTAAACTCCAAGATTTTGAGCTTGATATAGAGTAAAAGAAGGGTAAAATGAATGAAGTTGATGCTCTCTCTAGAATACCTACCTGCCATACCCCTGCAAATAATCACAGTTCTTTCTAGTAAATAAAGTCACAGACCCCTTTAATATTAAACCTGGGCACTAGAAGCCGACCAAACTCAAGAAAATAACAGTGTTTCATTCTAAGAAAACTGACTAACGAAAGAGATTATAATATATATGGATTGACCTTATAAATAAATTAGGGCAATGGAAAAAGGGCCGACTCAGACTAGGAAAGAGTATTAAAATAATAGTAATAATTATCATTGGGAAGAGGGCAGATTAAGCAAAATGAATTATTAGCAGAAGCCGACTAAGTTTGTATTTGGATAATTATGAAGGGACAGTGGTTACCAAGGGGCAGCGATTGGTGCCTTTTGAGGACTTAGGGTTGTAACCCTTCACATCATGGAGAATATAAAAAGAGAAAGCAGCAATGATGGAGATCATCGAGAAAGATCAGATTGGAAATGAAGAAGTCCTGATCTGAAATATAAGTCAGTTCTGATCATATGGTCTGGGTATATATTTGGAAATCAGAAAAAAGAAGTTTAAAGCAGAGATAAATATTTATTATCATAAGAAAATTGTCTTATTCATAAGACCTCACAATTTTCTCTAATATGGGAACCCGATATGCTACAGCTATCAGATACCAATAATAATCTGTTTTTAATAACAGGTCCTTCAACTACAGTGATCAAGATGAAAGGGTCAGCAATCAAGGATTTGGATCAGATCTGTATTGATATAAGCAATCTGCATTGCAAAATACAGCCATCTTGTATTATAGAAAATATTGTGGTATGCAGGATATTGTCTAATATATAATTTCTTATGTATTTGGTATAATTAATAATGTGAAATGCTACTCAGTTTAGCTTCTTAATTTATTTATTCTCCCAAAAACAATCATATGTGGGTGAGGAAGGAGATGCATTTGGGAGAACAGATACAGGTTTCCCCTCTAAGTACTCCACCCCAAGTTGGATGGAATTGTCTTGGTTGGATGTTCCTGCCACTTGAGGGCCACGGGGTTGAGTCATCTTGGTTGGATTCTCCATGCCCTTGGGCTTAGTTGTGGATGGCCTCGGGCACCCTTTGTTTTATTCTCTCCAACCCCCATGATCATTGGTTCTGGGAAGTGAAATAAACAATCATATATGGATTAAAAAGTAAACATTACAAGGAGTGACAGCAGACCGGTTCCCACAATATAAGCACACCACCCCAAGTGGAATGGAATTGTCTTGGTTGGATGTTCCTACCACTTGTAAGGCCAAGGGGTCAAATTGTCTTGGTTGGATGTTCCACACTCTTGGGCTTAGTTATGGCAAACAGTCTCCGAGCGCCCTATCACGTTTTCCCCAATCCATAGTATAGTTGATTCTTGGAAGAGAAATAGAGAGTTCAACAGATATTACACTATGTTACCTCGAGTTTCCAGGACGGGGACGGCAGGGGACGGGGGTACGCGTTTCCGGAATGGTGATTTTTTTTGCCAATTTTAGAGATGCCTAGGGGACGGCTAAGGAGACTGCTATATAAAATAGTGAAATTAAAATATATAGGGAAATTTAAAATATTTATATGAAAACATGCACATATACATTATAGAACCTTAACATATAAGAACTAGTAGAGTTCTTATGGCAAATTTGTGTTAAATTGAGAGTCAAAGTCAAATTGCTTATAGATTTCATTGTCAAAATTCACTGTCTATATGCAGAATTTATGGGGACGTCCCCTAGGAGTCCCCTGTCCTCAGGATGGGGACACCTGGAAAAAAAAAACCACATAGATATTACATGATTTGGATATGGAATACCATTTAATTATTAATGCAATTAATTATGTATGCATTTATAAGTTATTGGAACCCTAACCCTTACGGAATTAATTGGTCTTATGCATTCATTTCAAATGTTGACTAACATTATTGCAAGGTTTAAACCAAAGTTTATGTTGGAAATATATTTGTTAATTTGTAAGTTTGTATCCTAATGAGCTATATCTCTTGAACTTGTGATTTTAGGGCAAGGTTTAAGTATATCCCAAAAGGAGACATTACATTACCTTCTATTCTATTTCTACCATTTCTAGTGATTCTAAGGTTTATATTATGATAGAATAAGTTAAGAACGCATTTGTTGTTAATAACTTACATAAAAGTGTGAAGAATGACCAATATGTGGTATCAAACAATCTCATCCTATATACAAGGATAGAATCTTCATAGTACTTGAACCAAAGATGGAAGAAAAGATTTTAATAGCATTATATTACACATTTATGGCTAGACACCCAAGATTCTACAAAACTTACATGCAAATAGGGGAAAGGTTCTTTTGGAAAGGTTGCAAGTATGATGTACTCAAACATTTCAAGGAGGGCACAACTTACCAACAAAATAAAGCAAAGCATGTATATCCTAATTATGTATGCATTTATAAGTTATTGGAACCTTAACCCTTATGGAATTAATTGGTCTTATGCATTCATTTCAAATGTTGACTAACATTATTGCAAGGTTTAAACCAAATTTTATGTTGGAAAGATATTTGTTAATTGGTAAGTTTGTATCCTAATGAACTATATCTCTTGAACTTGTGATTTTTGGGCCAGAAGGGGGCATTACATTACCTTCTATTCTATTTCTACCATTTCTAGTGATTCGAAAGTTTATATTATGATAGAATAAGTTAAGAACGCATTTGTTGTTAATAACTTACATAAAAGTGTGAAGAATGACCAATATGTGGTATCAAACGGTCGCATCCTATATACAAGGATAGAATCTTCATAGTACTTGAACCTAAGATGGAAGAAGAGATTTTAATAGCATTATATTACACATTTATGACTAGACACCCAAGATTCTACAAAACTTACACGCAAATAAGGGAAAGGTTCTTTTGGAAAGGTTGCAAGTATGATGTACTCAAACATTTCAAAGAGGGCACAACTTACCAACAAAATAAAGCAAAGCATGTATTTCCTACAGGTTTTCTACGACCATTGCCCATCCCCAATTAGACGCGGGAAAGTGTATCCATGGATTTCATCACAAGCCTCCCAAAGGTAAATGGCAAGAATTGTATTTATGTTGTAGCAAATAGATTAACCAAGTATGCACACTTCTTTGCCATTTCTACAAATTCATACCATATCAAGTGGCTGATTTATTTTTCAAGGTAGTGACAAAGATAATAGACTCCTTAGCTCATTTAGTAGGAGCGAATTCATCTTACTAGTACGAAGCTCACTCCCAATACTGTTATGTAATAACCCTTGTAGGGCATTAGCTCAAATCCAAATAAATTTTTGCAATCAACTCTAATTCTACTCTTTCTAATCCCCAAATCCTAGAGTGGGCAAGGTGAAAGCATACAAAGATAGAATGAGGATAGAGATAAATTAATTGAAAAGTGTTGGCAGCAAGCCAACCAACTTACAATTAAAACAAAGTCAGAGAATCGCTCTAGCCAAACTTGTTGACAATGAGTGCAAACAAAATTGCATCAATGCCAAAATGGCAATTAACTCACCAAAGTCTAATTCGCATCATGTAAGGCAGAGAATGAACTGAAATAAAATAAGATCCAACAATACTGCCATCCAAGGATCTATTACAATGCAAGTATTTAAAATGAAAGAATCCAGCAGAATACCTTTCAGATTATTAAAATGGTAAAGAATCTTCATTTAGCAACATATTCGAACCAAATCAAATAATTTTTTCCATTATTCTAAATATGAGCACTTGGTCAAACACTTTGAAACTAGTTGGAAATCACATGAAATAAATTAGCAAATTTTCTTGTTGTTTGGAATTGCCTGAAAATGATGTAGAATAATTACCAAAGGCCACTAATACCTGAAATGAAGAATATTTTTTCATATTCAGAGGGCTCGACTCAACCGATGAATAGTCCAAGCAAAGACAAATGAGTATAGTAGTGCTTAGAATAAGAGATTTCCACCTCCAATAGTAGCGGTTGGATTGGAACAAAGTATGTTGCTCCATATTCAACCCCAAACTGACTCCTAACAATTGTGATTCAACTCTCTACTAGTATGGCCTACTACAGGCTTGTACAACCCCTCGAAAGGTGTAGAGACTTGTACAACCGGATGTATAAATGCAGATCAGATTGAAAGTTTCAATACATCAACAAATAACAATACGACGTCATGGAAACAAGCATAGTACAGCCTACAAAAGAATAGAAACGGAAAAGCCTGCATAGAAAACCCAAAACTCTCCCCAACAAGCTCTAACAATATGCATCAAAATAAGTATATATCATTTTGTAAGCTCTAAAATATTCATACCTAAAACTCGAAGCTAATAACTGAAAAAACATTGAAAATCTCACACTCAAAACTACAACACTAAAAACAATGTTGGATGAAATTAATTGTCTATTTCTAGATGAGATTGTTGTGAGACAACAGCTATGAATTTCTGCTCAAAATGTGTCGTTTTTGTCTCTGAAGCACGTTTTACGAGGTGCAAAAACTCATATTTGTTAATGTTAAAACATGCGGGGGTGTGTTTGCCACTGTTGTCCAAGTTTTGGTTGATTTTTGCCTTCATTTTCCTAACTTTTTCTTCAATTTCGGGTTTTAGAGAAGTCACTGCAAGTAGAAGATTTTTGCTTGAAATTTGAAATTTTAAGGCTTTAGGGCACACTTCCCAAGGTGGAAAGTCTACATTTCTTGATGGTAAATCAATCACGGGCTTATCCTCCATCTCTATGAAAGTTCTGGTTAGTTTTTGCCTTCATTTTGGCCATTTTCTGTGCAATTTCGGGTTTCAGAGCAATCACTGCAAGTTGGGGAACTTTTAGATGTCACTACAAGTAAACTCATTACAAATAAATGCACTTACTTGCAGTCGGGTCTCCAAGACCCGATTACAAGTTGGTTCATTGTTACAAATCAAGTGGGGGCTTTATGTCCATCATTGCAAGTGTCAAGGTGTATTATTACATTGCAAGTAAATGAGTTTTACTTGCAATCAGGTCCTAGGGACCCGATTACAAGTCATCTTTTTGTTGTTATTTTAAAGTTGAAGAAGCTTGTTCATTTGCAATTGGATCCCTAGGACCCGATTACAAGTATATGTTATGGCATCACAAGTATATGTTCATGCACTTGCAATCGGGGGTTTAGGACCCGATTGCAAGTCTTTTACTACCTTACGTTTGCAAACCATGTGCACTTGCAGTCAAGTCTCAGAGACCCGATTGCAAGTAGTTCCTAAATGTGTAAAACTTGCCTTCTTACCATCAAATTCCATAAACCCGATTATACCTCTTGCTGATTGTTATGTGTCATATATAGTCAAAAACCCGACTCATCTTCTTGAGACCCATTTTGTTCTTAAAAGACATGTTATGGCTTTCATAGAACCCGATTCCAAGTAGAGGATTTCAAGTTATGTGCTAATGTAACTTACAATCGGGTCCTCAAGACCCGACTGCAAGTGTTTATTGATATACTTCCCTCTTATTACTCTCTCATATGGCTTTTCGGGTTTCAAGGAGAGGAGTGCAAGTTCGTGATTGCAAGTAGAATGTATCATGCATCATAAGAGTGGTTGCAGATTTTCCCCTTTGAAGTTTCAAGTTCAATTTGTTATCAAATCCCCAAGTTCTGATTTCAAGGGCAGATTATGAAGGCTTTCCGACAAGATTGCAAGTAATACACACTAGTAGTCGGATCTTCAAGACCCGATTTCAAGTGGAAGTGTAAAAAATTTTCTCTACATTGCACTTGCAGTCAGCCTCCCAAAACCCGAAATTGGTCAAAAATGCACTCAAAAACACTTGAAAATGACTCTCTACGGTCCAATTACAAGTGCAAACTTGTATTTTCCCATTACACATATGAAGTTGCATGTTCATCCTCCATAATTGCAAGTCAATGCTTTTGTTTTTCCACACATGTAATGCAGTCTTCAAAACCCGAAATTGAGCTTTGGCCCCACTTTTGCAATCCCTTTGTCTCACCCATTTCAGTCCTATTTGCACACACGGCCTACCAAATCAATAAATTAAGGCATGGGCTTTATTTTGCAAGCAGATTCCAAGATTGGAGAAAGAACAACAAAATGACGGAGCCACACAAGGAGATGGATAATTGATATGAGTGATTGAGAGCATAGAATGCTTTCAAGACAGAGATAGACTTCTTACTTCAGCCTTGCAAAGAACTTCCCTCCTGTAAAGCCAATACTACCCCAAGCAAGAAGATACGATTGAAGTTCGTTGGCCAAAGACACAAAGATCATTAAGGATGCAAATTCTGGTTCCGGTTCGAAATGTCTTCACCGATCCTGAATACTTCAAGTTCTAGCATCCTGAAGCAGCATGAAGATCATCACAGACAAAGGATGATGTAGTTAGAGTAGTATCTTTGAACACAGAAAATAGTTTCAATTATGCATTTGTAATTTAATTTGACAAGTTACATGTAAAAACAAGTTTTGTAATTGCAAGTGTCACTTTCACTTGTATTTTTGTAAAATGTAATTACATGTAAAGTAACTACAAGTTGAGTTAAATTAGGACTGTAGTTGGAATAAGTCATGGTGATTGAGAGAATTTCTCTAGTTAGTTAGGATCCTCCCACCTTTTTCTCAAGGCTCCTCTCCTATTAATACTTGAGGGGGTCTGTTGTAATCGATATCTTTTGGCAATGCAACAAAATTCTGCCAGTTTGTATGTGCACTCTAAGACTTTGAGCTTAGATGTGAATCAAATTGCTCTCAATAAAAGAGGCAAGGTGTGTTGAGACTTTGTGCCAATTCAAGTTGTTATGTGACGACATTTTTCTGGAATTGATTATGATTTTTGTTCTATTGTTTAAGAGGGATTTAAATTTAATCTTGCAAACTTTGAGCTGCTAATTGTACTTAGAGTCATAGGTTTGGTTTTCAGGCTTGGTCTTGCAAACTTTGAGCTGCTTATCACATTCGAAGCTAGTGCAGAGAGTTCAAGTAAAGAGATAACTTGTACACTTTGTGCTGCTTTTATTTTTAAGCTGAGTTACCGGGTTCGCCCCCCTAGACCCCTGGTACTGGTCCGGTACGGTCCTGGTTCGGGGTTGGGGTCCGATTCGCCTATGGTTCGGACAGGGTTCGTGGTTCACAGGCCTGGTTCGAACCAGGGCAAACCCAAGAGGACCCAGGATCAAACCCAAGAGGACCCAGGTCAAACCCAAGAGAACCCAAGTCGAACCCAGGGGTCTGACAGCCCAAAAAAGGGCTTTTTTTTTGCAAAATTTAATTTTTTTTGAATTCCACCACATAAAAAATTAAAATGACCCTAAAAGTGAGTTTTAAAACATTACCTTGGCTCATTTCACACAAGCAACATGACTACAAGCAAGGGGAAACGAAGATGTGGGATATGGAGCCAAAACATACTGAATTGGATAAATTCACTTCTCAGCTTGTTGCATTTGATTACTCAGATAGCGAGCAAACTTAAAGTGCAAGTGCAAGTGTCATTGGCATTGGCATTGATTCATCTAATGTCAATGTCAATGTCAATGATGAGGAGGAGGAGAATGAGGATGACAAATTAGAGAATCCATTTGATAATCAAACTTTAAATTGTTGAAAGTTGAAACAATGATACTTGAATATTTTATCATTTTGATATTAAACTTGATGTATATGATGTTGTTATGGTATGATCATAGATGCTATGATTACAAGTTTATGTTGGTTTTGTTGTTTATATGATGCTATGTGACATGCTAATCTTAATTCATGCTTATAGGCTGCATATATATATAATTTACATGTTTTTGTACTAACGAACCCAAACCCCTTTTCAAAATTTTCCAGTACCGGCGTACCGGTTCTTCGAACCCGAACCGGTGCCCGAACCCGAACCGGCAACCTATTTTTTAAGACTTGTGCATGTAAGGTGAAGGTGCATCATACTAGCAGACTTTGCGCTGCCAAATGTTGTAAATGTTATTGCAATTTCCAATTTAATGAACAAGTTATATGCAAGATGGTGTATTTCAGATTTAGGTATTATGACTATGACAATAATATTGTTGTCTTTCTTTTGCTGCAGGTATAGAGGATGAACATGTATCGATTTCAATGTCATCCCCTTTCTTTTGAATGATACATATATAGTAAGGTAGTCACGATCAAGTGGCACCTTGATCGGACATGTCTTTTAGACATGTCTGACCAAGATGTCACTTGGTCATGACTCTTCCATATGGCAACCAATCCATTTGGTGTCTACGATAACTAATATGTGCCATTGTAAACACACCCGATAATGAATCGGTATCAAAGCAAACAAGCCCGATAACTAATTCGGGTCAATTCTAATATAACCCGATTATATATCAATAATGTTTTGGACATGTATTAATTGCAATTCGATAGTGAAGAGGTTCGATATATAAATCATTCATATGAAATATATATCTGCATTACCGTCTTTCTTCATTTGATATAAATAGATAGGTATATGGTTTTATCTGATCGATGCTACTTGAACCAACACTCCCTCTTAGCTAGGGAAGATAAAGTTACCATATCTATCATCTCATTTCTTATGATGGTCAGGATTCCTTATGAGGTTTCATAATCTTACTCTACATAGGATTATACCATTCAATTATGAAGTATCACCTAAACATGTGATACAAGGGGTTAGCCAATTTGTAATGACATGATATCACCTAAGCACGTGATATCAGTATTGCGTACACATGCAATACTAAGGATAATCATATGAAAATAATTAAATTTTCAACATATCCAAGTTGTGATAAGTGCACTAGCATTCTATTTCAAATGTAATATCACAACACAATCATGGCACATCCATGACATACCAGAGATCCTATCACGATAACTAGTTTGAACATCATAAGATCATCACCTTATGATGTTCCCATACAAGTGTACAATATTTGAGAAGTCGTCACTTCTTGAATATGAACACAAGGGGTTACACCCATAGAAGTCCTAACACGACAAAGAAGTTTACACATTAAACATCTTATTGATATGCAAGTATAGGTTACAAAACAGATTACCTTTCTATCATACCCAAACCTTTTCTGAAGTGATCAACCTTCACTCTGGAAAGGGGTTTGGTCAGAATATCTGCAGTCTGGTCTCCTGTATTCACATACTCCAATTGGATCACATTTTTGTCTACCATATCTCGCACGTAATGGTATGGAATCTCAATATGCTTGGATCTATCATGGAACACTGGATTCACTTAAAGTTTTATGCAGCTTTGATTGTTGCAATGGATAATAGTAGGCTTCATAGGATCACCAAACAATCCCACAAGTAATTTTCTAAGCCACACTGCTTCTCGAGCAGCCATGGAGGCCGCAATGTATTCAGCCTCGGTGGAACTTTGCGCTACAGAAGATTGCTTTCTGCTGATCCAAGATATCATGATTGATCCCAAACTGAAGCAGCACCCAGAGGTGCTTTTCCTGTCAGTCACACTTCCAGCCCAATTTGAATCTGTGAATCCGTGTAGATTAAGATCAACTTTCTCATACTTGAGACCAAGATTCAAGGTGCCTTGTAAATATCTCATAATGTGTTTTACTGCAACCAGGTGTATCTCCTTTGGCTCCACATAAATTGACTCAAAGCATTCACTGCATAGCAGATATCTGGTCTTGTATTTACCAAGTACATAAGAGACCCAATCATTTGCCTGTATAGAGTGGGGTCAGTAGAAGGTGATTCTGTTGCTGCTTCTTTAAGTTTATGAAGATTGGTTTCCATTGGAGCGGTCATGGGTCTGCAGTTTAGCATTCCAAATCTCTTCAAGATGTCCAAGGTATACTTGCCTTGGTTTAGAATAATGTTATCAAAATTCTGCCATACTTCCAACCCTAGGAAATAATGAAGGAATCCCAAATCCTTCATATCAAATTCTTTGGATAGATCTTGCTTGCATTGATCTATAAGGTGATCTTCTCCTGTGATTAATAAGTCATCAACATATAAAATCAATATTAGCATATCACCTTTTTTTCTGTTTGTAGTAGAGATTAGGATCTGCATCATTTTTAGAGAAACTTAGTTTTGATAGATATGTGTCAATTCTTTCATACCAAGCCCTAGGAGCCTGTTTAAGCCCATATAGAGCTTTCTTGAGTCTACACACATGAGACTCTACATGATGAATCTCAAACCCTTCAAGTTGCTCTAGGTATACTTCTTCAGAGATCTCTCCATCAAGAAAAGTTGTCTTTACATCCATTTGGTGTACCTTCCATCCCTTTGCTGCTGCAATGGCTAGCACGGTCCTTACTGAGGTATATCTGGCTACGGGAGCAAATGTCTCTTCATAGTCTATTCCTTCCTTTTGAGAGAACCCTCTGGCTACAAATCTTGCCTTATGTTTTTCAATACTGCCATCTGCTGCATGTTTGATCTTAAAAAGCCATTTAGAAGAAACAACAGATTTCTTAGTTGGCCTAGGAACAATCTCCCATACATCATTTTTCATTATGGATTGATACTCTTCAGACATAGCATCCTTCCATACTTGATGTTTAAGGGCATCAGTTACATTGTCAGGTTCATTTTAGATAGATCATTCATAAGAGCAACATAGCTAGTAAATTTATTAGGCTTTTTGCTTTCTCTGAAGGTTCCTGAAGGAGCAGCAAACCTCTGAGCTTCTTCTACTATTTTGGTGGCCCATAGTGGTCTTTCCTTGAGATTTCTAGGTGAGTGTTCATTTTCATTTTCAGTTTCATCTAGATTCTCCCTCTGAAACTCAGGAGCGGGATCTTCATCTAAGTTAGAAATAGGGACATAGATTTCAAGTTCTATGGAGCTCTGAGCTCTTTTGAAGGCTAAGTCTTCCTCAAAGATTACATCCCTACTTAGTTCAATATTTCTTTGACCAGGTACATAGATTCTGTAGGCTTTGGAGGTTTCACTATATCCTACAAGCGTTCCTCTTTTTCCAGAAGGGTCTAGTTTTAGTCTTTTTTCTTTAGGTACATGGATATAGACAGGACACCCAAATATCCTACGGTGGCTGATATCTGGCTTAATTTTAGTGAATACTTCCTCAGGAGTTTTATCTTCAAGATGGGAGTGTGGGCATCTATTCTGTATATATACAGTGGTGCTGGATGCTTCTGCCCAGAGATTTGTGTTAAGGTTTTGATCTAGAATCATGGCCTTGGCAGCTTCGACTATAGTCCTATTTTTTCTTTCAGCTACCCCATTTTGTTGGGGGTTATAAGGTATAGTAAGCTCCCTCTTAATCCCATTATCTCTACAAAATTCTCTAAAGGAATCTGATGTGTATTCTCCCCCATTGTCAGTTCTTAGGGTTTTAACTTTGTTTCCAGAGTAGTTTTCAGTTAGTGATTTAAATTCTTTAAACCTAGAGACGATCTCTTCTGATTCTTTACATTTCAGAAAGTAGATCCAAGTCTTCCTGGAGTAGTCATTAACAAATATTACATAATACAAGAATCCCCCTGGAGAGGGTACGGACATAGATCCGCATACATCAGAATGAACTAACTCTAGAATTTTACTAGTTTTCCTAGTACTATTTTGGAATGTACCCTTGGTATTTTTACCTAGGGCACATCCTTTGCATGCCCCTAAATGATCTTGTTTTAACTTAGGTAGACCTGTGACAAGGTTTTCCATTGAAGATAAAGCCCTAAAATTCAAATGGCCTAATCTTCTATGCCAAACTTCATTTGCATTAGTGGCTTCATGGATTAGGGCTAGGTTGGGTTTTGTGCACAACTCATACAAATAGCCCTGTCTCTATCCAATGGTCTTTGCCTTCTTGATGGAAGAGTTCTTTGGCCAAGCCAATACTCTGTTGTCCATGAATGTCACTCTGTATCCGTTATCTTCCAGTGCCGATATAGAGACTAGATTCCTTTTGATGTCGGGGACATATAGTACTCCTTCGAGTCGTAAGGATATGCCTGTCTTCAATTTGATGGTGCAGGTTCCCATTCCTCTGACTGGATGTGTGGAGTCATCTCCGATGGTTACTTCCTCATTACTCTCCTCTGTCATAGAGTCAAGTACTTCTCTAAACCCTGTGATGTGCCTGGATGAACCACTGTCAATCACCCATGAGTTGATCTTGTTAGAAGCTTGGCTTGTGAGTGCTAAGTAGAATACATACTTTCCGGAGTCATCTTCCCCTTTAGTCTTTCCTGCTTTGGCAAATGTAGCATGTTGCTTGGTTCTTTCCAGGCACTTTGCAACATAGTGTCCGAACTGATCACATCTGTAACATTGGATGTAAGATAAGTCCTTCTTTGAAGTGTTCTTGCCTTGACGACCTTTTCTCTTCCTAAACTGCCTTTTCTTGTTTTGCTTGGTGGAGTTAGTGTTTAGGACTTGTAGGTCTTCATCTATATTCTTATGTTTTATTCCTTTCTTATTCAGTCTAGATTCCTCTTGGAAACAGTCATCTCTTAGTCTTTCAAACTCAGGATATTTGTCCCTTGCACTGATGCCCTGGACAAATGTTTCCCATGTACTAGGTAACCCATCTAGAGCAATGAGTGTTAACTCTTTGCTCTGGATCTCATATCCTAGAGTAGCTAGTTCATCTCTTAGAGTTGAGATCCTCATGAAGTAGGCGTTTACTATCTCTCCTTTGTTCATGGTTATATGATTGATTTCTCGCTTCAAGGCCAGAGTTCGACTTGCATTTGATATCTCAAATGTGTTTACAAGTGCTTTGAACATTTCAAAAGCCGTTTCATGTTTCTTTATAATGGGCATTATGTTATTTCTCACCCCATCAACAATAATCTTGATTGCTTTTTCATTTCCTTCTAACCATGATGTTTTGTCAAGTTCGGTCTCTGGTTCCGTAGATTCAATCTTGATAAAAGTTTTGACTTTGCTCTCCCTTAGAATCATCTTGATTCTAAACTTCCATGCGGAGAAATCATCACCCACACCAAGTCTATCTTCGAATCTCATAGCATTGGCCATTAGAGAAATAGAATGCTTGATATAAACTAGTTCTTAAATTTTCCACAAAATTGAATAGCCTCAGGTTCTAGAACTTGGCTCTGATACCATGTAAATGTTATTGCAATTTCCAATTTAATGAACAAGTTATATGCAAGATGGTGTATTTCAGATTTAGGTATTATGACTATGACAATAATATTGTTGTCTTTCTTTTGCTGCAGGTATAGAGGATGAACATGTATCGATTTCAATGTCATCCCCTTTCTTTTGAATGATGCATATATAGTAAGGTAGTCACGATCAAGTGGCACCTTGATCGGACATGTCTTTTAAACATGTCCGACCAAGATGTCACTTGGTCGTGACTCTTCCATATGGCAACCAATCCATTCGGTGTCTACGATAACTAATATGTGCCATTGTAAACACACCCGATAATGAATCAGTATCAAAGCAAACAAGCTCGATAACTAATTCTGGTCAATTCTAATATAACCCGATTATATATCAATAATGTTTTGGACATGTATTAATTGCAATTCGATAGTGAAGAGGTTCGATATATAAATCATTCATATGAAATATATATCTGCATTACCATCTTTCTTCATTTGATATAAATAGATAGGTATATGGTTTTATCTGATCGATGCTACTTGAATCAACAAATGTTGTATATTGTTCTTTTTTTATCATTTTGAAAAGGGTAGATAGGATTGTAGGAACTAAAGACTTTGTGCTTAGTTGTTGTTTTCCCGTCCTGGAGGAGGTGACGGAAGTCTTTGTGCTTTTAGGAAACTTCATTTCCTCTCTTGGTTATGTTTTAAGTTGCTGTTATTATTTCTTTAAAAAATGTTGTTTTTTTTCTATGAAGAGGAAAGAATGTAGTCTTTTTTGAAAAAAAAGGAAAGGTTGTTGTCCTACTACCCAAATTAGATTAAGTATTTAGTTAGTATTAGTAGTAAAGGGGGAGCCTTCCCTAATTTAGGAGAGTTTTATCCTCACACACTGTGGCTGAAACCACAATTTTGCATATCTTCCCAGGTGTACAAAATTTTCAACTGATAGAGATTGCACTAAAATCTATTAAGGTTTTTGTTCCCAGAGCTTTCACATTTCCAAAGGGTCTTCATCCTTGGAAAATGAAAAACTCACATTCATTCTTCCGAAATAAAATTGTTTCGACAAGTATCTATACCCTTTTTTGAAAACACTCCTCATATTATAACCTTTTTGAAGAAATAAAAACATATTTTATCTTTTTTACAATTGTCCTTTTTATCACCTTTTTGCACAATGGGACTGGCAACACTGTATTTAATCACTTATAATACCTTTCTAAATAATTAAATATAAGTTGTCTTTAAATCTTTTGATTATTACTTTTTGACAAATTAATTATTTAATTTGTTTACCCTTTTTACCACCCCATTAGGCTATGGGAAAATTATGAAATTAGGCTAAGGGTCATCTACGAACTTATGCTCAAGAAGAGGACATGACAAGTTATCACCCACAAATAAATGGGCAAAACAATTGGTGAATAAGTGGGTTGAAGAGCATTTAAGGAACTATGTCTAACCAACAAGCAACATAGGTCAAATGTTTGCACCTTGGAGAATATTACTACAACACCACCCATCACATGTCCATTGCTATGACTCCTTTTATGGTTTTACATGGATATGATGCACTAACTTTTATAGATTTTGTGTTTACAAATATCAAGGTAACAAACACTGGTGACTTAGTAGAACATAGCCAAGATATTCTAAAATCGCTCAAGGATGACCTATAGTGGGCTCAAAATCAACAAAAAATTTATGCAGACCAGCACCATGTTGAGAGACCATTTGAGGTTAGGGACATCATTTTTCTATTCCTGCAGTCTATTCCCAACCTCCATTAAGTTGAGGGGGGACTGAAAAACTCAAAACCTTGCTTCTATTGACCCTACAGAATTGTGAGAAGAGTTGGTGAAGTGATTTATGAATTGGGATTGCCAACAAATAGTAAGATTTGCAATGTTTTCCATGTGTCTTGACTCTTGCCTGAAAAGGGCACTTGGATAGCACCATCAGGCAATTTACTTGCCACCTTTGAATGATGAAGAAAATAACATATTGGTGCCAAACGCTATTATTGATACACAAGAAAGAAGATTGAGGAATAGGACAGACACAAAATACTTGGATTGTTGGAGGAACCTACCAGCCAAAGATGCTACATGGAAGGAACCAGAGATTCTTAAGCACTCAAATCTATAATACTTATTATGGGCAAGCAATCTTGGAAGCGTAAACTTGTAATATCCCCTTTTAATTAATCTCGTGTAGGCGCAATCCTTATTTACTCAATAAGGATACAAAAATATTTTAATAATGATGCTTTTAAAAAGTGAAAATTTGTAGTGGGAGTAAATAACAGTAAAATAAAAGCGTAGTGAGGCATGAGATTCTAGAAGTGGGTTGTTGCAACTCCTAGGACACTTCGAAGCTTCCTCATGATAGATTCTTATGATAGCTTTTAATGAGTTGCAAAATTGAGTGGGGCTAATTTTAGAAGGAATCTCCTCAATGTGTTTGATTGTTATTTTCCTGAGAGGGAAAATGAGGTGTTGGAATTTGTGCCTCCAAGTTGGCCTCCAGCTGCTATAAATTGAAGTGCTTATTACATTGGAGATTACTGCTTTTTTACTCATCTATCTTATCATAGTTTGAGCCTTCTATTCAACTATAAAATTCAATAACAAAATCCCTTGGGTTCTAGAGATTGAAGGATGAAGCCTTCGATTTCCTAGAGATTGGAAACAAAAACCGTTTGATTTCCTAAGGACAATCGCACTTAAAGGTCATATTTGTACTTCAAAGTTTTGTTTGGATTTTCAACGTATCTTTTGTAATTCTAGTAGGCGTGTATCTCTAAAGCAGTAATATATATTGTGGAAAAAGCTTTATTCATATTTGTGTGCTATCTATTTGAAGCTTCAATATATTTATACTATTCATGCACTCTGTTGTTACGCCCTTTTGGGTATTATTGTTATATGAATAATATATAAAATTCATTATACACTCAACATATGCTCTCACCTTGCCTTCTTAGGATTAGAATGATAAGAAAGTGGTGAATAATAATATTTGTTCATAGTATGCACTCACCTGGCCCTCACATGACCTTGGTGATCAAAAAGTGAAGGACATTACAATTTTACTAAGTACAAACAGATATTGATAATTTGGATGTTCCTCTCTCTCATGCCAAAGTACATTGGTATTATCCATCACTAGTAGTGCATGAGCATTTGTTCACTTGGGACCAACAAATTTATACAATCTCTTCTTCCCAACACCAACTGCAATCACCTTATTATCATGAAGAGTTGTGACCATGCAATTGTTGCCTTGAAAATTCAATTAAAAACTAGTATTATTTGTTATTCATTAAAAAACAAAAAAATTGGTCATGTCAAGAACATATTGAACATTCTTGAAACTTTGAGAGCATAATTTATTGTATTGTTCAATGTGACAGAGACAACTTCACACCCTTTAACATAGTGAGTCCAACTGTCAACTAATGTAACAGATTCACTTTTATTCTTATCTATTTATTAAAAGTTACATATCAGTTTCTATGGCCTGAAAGCATTCAGATGCACCTGAATCGAAATACCATGTAGTGGACTTGACTTATTGATCCTATGATGTAACAAATACAAATCCTTCTACCACTTTTCTCTCATCAACATTTTCAGCAAAATTATCTTGCATGGATTTCTACAGACATGCCATGCTACTCATTATTTTCTGGAAATCTCTATTAAAATGTCCAAGCTCATTACAATTTAAAAAAAAAAACTTCATTATCGATCTCTTGGATGTATTACCATTTTTGAAGGAGCTAGATGGTGAACAACTAGTGTTACGCCTACCTTTTCCCTTTCACTTGATCTGTGCACTAAATGCACTCTCTAAAGTGCTTGAAATCAATCCTCCATCTGATCCCACCCTTGCTTCGTTTGGAAAAGAAGTGTCAATAACTTCTCAAAATCAATTGTCTCATCCTCATAATTAGATGCGAGAATTCAAAAAGTGAATCATAGAATGATGGCAAGATTTGTAAAAACAAAGCTACCATATCTTCATTATCCACTAGCTGCTTAACAGCAGATAATTGATCACTTAGATCCTTCAACCGCAACAAATATTGAGAGATCAATCCTCCTTGCTATTAGATGAAAACAAGAGATTCTTTGAAGTCCTATCTAGCTTCTGAGTACTGGTACTTGTTTTCTAGGATTTCAACAATGTAGGTGCCCATATAGCAGTTTAAACCTCTAGTAGTGATCCCCTTCCAAGTGATAGCTTTGTTGGGAAAAGGTGTCTCAATGGTGCATTCCTAATGTTCAACATTTAGCTTTGTATGCATTTACTATTTCATCTTTAGTGTGCTGCACATTGAGGTGGCACTATTTTCATCTTTAATGAATTTAATGTTGAGCAAAGGTGTCTCAACCCTGCATTCCTAATGTTTAATATTTAATTCTTTGTATGCACTTACCATTTTGTCTTTATTGTCATTTGTCCTTGATGTGTTTTTTATGCACTATCACAAAATAAAATACCAACTATTTTATCCTCTCTTGAGCAAAGACCTCTCAGATGCTAAACTATGTGATCAAACGAGACGACTCCAAGGTTCTGATAGTCAGGTCTTGACTTTATACATGGATAGACTCAATGATTGTGATGTGACTTTGCTGGAATCACAAGGGGGACTTACGTGGAACCTAAATGTTTGAATGCTGCTGGAATGTAGAATTTTGCTTAACTTTAAAAAAGATAAAAAGGGTGAGGGTTTGGGAAGCTAGTCTAATCCTAGGAATGTAAGGAACTATGAATGACAATGAAATTCAACCACGCTTTGTTTCGCCATGCAAGGAACAACTAGGCAAAGCCAATGCGATCTTCTAAGGAGAGCAAAATGATGTTCAAATTACTACCAACGGCATAGACACCATCAATGTAATGCATATCAATGAGTGAGTAGCAATCAAAGTTAAGCTCATATAGAGTTCAATTGACCACACAAGGTACTTTACAATCAGCAAAATACTAGCAGTATGAACATGTGAATTTCACCACTAATCATCCACAATAGCTTTCATCCATCTAATCAAAATTAAAACAAATGAGAAGAAAAGACCATGCAAAATGTTGAATCAACACATGAATTTCACCATATCTTCAATTAAAATAATATGTTTCTTGCAACAAAGTCTTGGCAACAATCTCCATTTCTCCTACTCTACTCTAACCTCTAATTCTTAATTGTTAACCTTTACAAATGAGAGGTTTGAACCTTATAGAGCTCATTACATTTCAATGGATTGGATCAATTCTCAGATCAATGGCCAAGATTACAAGATAAAACCCTAATTAGGGTTTGTTACAACAAACTTTGTTCCAGCCAATGAAATAATTAAATTACAATGGACACATGTCCAACATTGAATCTAACCAATAAGAAATGAGGTTAGGTACATAGAATAATATTTGATGAATGGCCATGTGTCATTTGCTCCACCTTTTGATGAATCAGGTTCAATGCATTTGGACGTGCTAACTTGGAAGAACCTAATTGGCTTAATGATGAGAAGGGTGCCACCTCAGCTTGTTCCTAAATCCTTTCCCCTTGTATAGCTTGATGTAGTTCTCGATTTTGCTATCATCCTCATGTCACAAATTTGCCCATTCCTTGATGTACTTGAGTAGTGGAACATGTTGCAAATGTGTATCTTGACATCTTCTTCATTGATTTTCCTTGATATCTTCATTGCGATTGACTCCTCATGTTCTTGATGGATTTCATTTTGAAGTACTTGAACTTGTCATCTCTTGAATTTTTTCTTTGATGATCTTCTTGTACTCCTTGAAGTTTGAATGCTTTCCTTGTATAGTTGCCTATCATCCAATTCCTTTGACTTGAACGCATTTATCTTTCTTGTTAAAATTCCTCTTTCCATGCCTTGGATGTTGAACTTGAACTCCTCCATGCAATTGATCCCCCGGGCTTCCTTGAATGCCCATCCTTCCTAGCCTTCCATCCTTTGCTCCTGACATGCTCTTGTACGAAACTCTAAGTCAAGAATATTGATTTGAAAAATAAATAATGACTGGGAAAATGCTTGTAAGCTACTATTTTCCAGAATCATGTAAGTTCTGATTTCCTCATGGATCTTGAACTTGAGTCTTAAATCAGAATGAACATTTTTAATGATAATTCTAGGATCAGCATCATGAACTTGCAACATTTACAAAGAACTCCTCACAAATTAAGCATTTCATTCTTGACAAAAATTCTGATCCTAAATCAGAATGTCTGAATTATATCTCTTCAACTTTTGATTGCTCTTCTTCAGCAAGAGATGATTAGGCTTTGATCTTACAATCAGCCGCCATCTTTTCTACCCTAAGGAGATTTTTCTTCCAATTTTGCCTTGTCAACTTGACCTTTGAATGCTTGGAAATCTAATTAAGCCTTAGTTGCTGTGGCTGATTGAGCGATTTGTCCTCCCCTCGTGCGAATTTGCTGGGTCTACCTTCCTTGGTGCAACTTTAGAAACAATTTCCTTTGAAGCATATATGCTGAAATTGCTTGATGCGATTTTGCTGAGTCAATTTCCTTTTGCTGCAAAATAGGAAGAGTAGTTTCGAATTTGTTTTGAAAAGCTAGCGCCTTCCTCCTTCATCTTATAGTCATTATGCTTAGGAGGTCCCATCATTTCATAATACGGCCGACTTGTCCTTTGAAAACAATGCTTTATTTGAAATTACATTCATGTTCTTTCATGCTTCCTCCAGCCGACTTGGTTTTATAAAATGTTTCTCCATGCCATTGAATTCACCTCCCTTTATCCTCTTGTCCAGCGGACTTCACCTTCAAAAAAAAATGTTTTGTGTTTTGCAATTAAAACTCACCTTCTCCATTATTAAGTCAGCATTATTCAAGATCGTTTTCTATTTGTTTTACAATACAATCGTCTTCCTTGTTTCGGCGGGTTAATTTTCAGGACCTTCCATGTTTGTGGAGGTTGGAGCGCACCTATCTTCTATGTTTTTGGAGGCTTAGACTTAGACTTAGGCAACTTTTTCCCTTGGGTAATTTTATTTCCACTCTTGCCTTTAATTCAAATCATGCCACTTCATTTGGCTACCTAGCCAACTTCATCCAAAAAATGTTCATAAGATTTGCCTCTTGAAATTCATCTTCGTCATTTGTGGGGTTAAGTTTGCAACATGTCTTTCTTTCCTTGATTTGTAAGGAGGCAAATTTAAATTTCCTCTTTCCCAACAGCTAGCTTGCATCCCTTAGTGGGTAATTTTGCCTTCGTCTTTCACATTTTTGTGAGTTGACTTTTTACCTTCCTCATTTACCTAACTTGATGTGCACCCCTCTTCCATGTTAACTTAAGTTGTCCCGCACGCCTTCCATGTTAACTTAAGTTGATCCGCAGCCCTTCCATGTTTTGGGAGGTTAACATTTTACTTAGGAGATTTTTACTTTGAGAGATTGATTTCACTTCCTCATTAGCCTAAGTTGTCGTGCACCCATTTTGTGCTAACTTAGTTGATGCGGAGGCCTTTCCTTATTTACTTAAGTTGACACGCAAGCCTACCATGTTTACTTTTATTGATGCACAAGCCTTCCATGTTAACTTAAGTTCACACGCACCCCTTCCATGTTTTGGAGGGTTAAAATTTTACTTAGGCGATTTTCTTTCTTAGAAGGATGACTTCACTTCTTTGTTTACCTACTTAATCCGCACCCCACTTCCATGTTTTGGGAGATTAAAATTGCACAAGGTAATTTCCCCCCTTGGGAGATTGATTTTTTCTTGATAACCTTGGCAATTCTTGCAACATATTGACATTATTGACAACTTCTTACAACCTCAAGCAATTTTGCAACGTGACCTCAACCTGACATCTCTTACTCATTAGCAAAGGTTAACAACTAAAGAAACTATTGCCAAGCTAAGCAAACTAAGACACCTAATCTAAGCAAAAAGTGGGGGTCCCCATTTGCAATGGGACGATGTGTGAAAACATCACAACAGTCCTCACATGGGGAAGTTGGCATCCCATGATGAGTGTGATGTCCCCAAGCAAGACTCTGTCCAGTATCGTTATTATTAAGAAAGCTCCCTGTATTATCTTTATAAATGATACACTACATGAATAAGCTATTACAAAGACAAATAGATGCCCATCAAGAACATGGGAGATATCTAATATATGCCAGCTAAGGCATAGGAGATAATGTTGGGATCGATAGCTAAATAGCACTATTCATTTACTATCACTATCAAAGTGGAAAGAACCGTGATTATATAGAATGATTCTCTCGATGTACGATACATCCCAAGAGGAGGTTAAAAGATTATTACATGCCTTTTCCTTGTGGGACGACATTCCTTGGGTAGCGGTAACCTCTATGAACATCAGCATTGTACCTAAGAATATTGGTTACATAAATAATATCGAGCTACGTAGCAATGAGGGAAGATAGCGTGTAATGCCCAAGGCTCACGTACTATTTAGTATCAATATCGATTATACTTAATAAAAAAGAGCGACGGTCTGTATACAGCAAGTGAGATTCACAACACAATAACAATGAGATATCGAAGATCTTATGATAGCAATTGACCAAATCAGACTGAAGGAATAATCCAATATGAGGAGATATCATTAACATCTACATAAATTGATCAAGGGAAGACATATTACCCACGTCATGATCAATAATGCTAAGTATGATGCAATCGATAAAAGTAAAGAAATACCCATCAAAGGAAATCGGCTAAGGCAGAGAATTATTGCGATTAATGATAACTATTAGTCAAGACTTAATATGAATCCTTAAGCATGAAGAGCATGTCTTGTGAACGGGTGTGTCTATTTGAAGAGAGGCATCTCTAAGAAGGATGAAGGTATAAAAAGAGATGGAAACATTAATTCCAGGGGGAGCACTTAATCATTATTTTTCTGATTCATACATTCCCACGCGATACGTAATAAGGAGCAATAATAATACTACAGCAGATCAACGGAACAAGCATTGATCATAGTCATACATAACTAGGTATTTGCAGTGCTCAAGGAGCCGCATTACAACAAAGGAGGAATTAGACAGACAGTGAGGAGGTACCATTCACCCACCCCAAGGCATGGCTAAGACGCACCAGTATAAAGATATTATTCAGGCAAAGAATCAAGAAGACATCGCACGTGTGTAAGGTTATTTTTCAGAGAAGGCAATTAGATAGAGGCAATTATCTCTTATGTATATATGAGCGCATGAACACAAAGATATAAATCAGAAGCAGTGATTACGTATACAGAAAACTCACTTGTTGATTCACATATATATGTTTCGGTAATCTGTCCCGTTTACTCCGTGACATTTCTTTGAGAGAGGATAAGTTTGGGGATAATCAAGACCTCTCTGTGATCATACCAGATTCTTACTTGGAACAAAATTCAGAATTCATAATAAACGTAGTCCTTTCCACTATAAGGATATTGGACATCATTAATCTCTGATTAGAATACAAGTGTTCATAAATCTAAGTAACAAATATGTGTTGATTGTAACTAGGGATATAGGGGTTCGGATTGCCTTAAGGCAACATCCGAACCCCATTTTAGGACCAGGTCCTATCCTAGGGTAACGTGACCCTATCCTATTCACAATGCCACGCTATGCTAAATACACACCATTTAACATTGGCACCAAAAACCAAGGAGGCTGACTTACATTTCAAAGAATAAATGATGCATATAAATAAATGACAATTTGCAAGTCAATCAATCATCAAGTTCGATAATATACAAGGCGATTTAGCTCTGCTGTGCGAAGTCTTAAGAAGGGTGCGAACTTAAGGAAGATTGCGAACTTATTCAGCTTGGTGCGAAATTGTCCAAGAGGACATAGTGGATCTTGATGCAAGCCTTTGAAGCATACAAGGGACAGATCTGATATGTGAAGATCAGATTCAAGCTAAGTATTGTAATTATATTTAGAGGAGAATATATAATCTGACCTGTGGGTCTTTCATGCTGGGTTTTTCCTCCTTGGAGGTTTTCCCAGGGTATGCTTGTTTGTCTGCTGTTCTATTTCTGATTTATGTTGGCTTATTAAATACTGCAAATCTGATTACAATCTAGGGCACAATTAATCTATGTTGGTTTACTAAAATACTGCAAATCTGATTACAACCTAGGGCATAATCAAATATATGAATCTGATTAACATACCTAGGGTTTAAAATAACAATATGTACTTCTACAATTCAATATAATTCTTTAGGAAGGATTGCTTCCTTGCAATATTGAGTATTTAATCATAATAATAGAAGGCAAAACATAAGTGTTCTACAAGGGACATTACAATGAGGTTGCACTATTTCTGTCTTTAGTGAATTTGTCCTCACATAAGGAAGTAGGCATCCCACATTGAGGTGGCACTCTTAGCCATGTGTCAGCCTCTTGGAAGGTGTGTAAGAGCTTCTCGATTCATCATAACAGGAGTTACTTGTGACAAAAAAATTTAATGCATAAGAGCATTTAAGAGGGAGGTTACATGAAATCTTGGCTAGCATTATGACAAGTTTGGACACCTGTCATGGAGCCATTTTGAATGGGAGAATGAAGACAAATCAGGGTGCTCAAGTTTGGGTGGTCAAATATTCTTGTTTATGATATATAAAATGTAAGGAATACGCTAAAATAGCCTAGAAAACCAAGAGCAAGGGGGGAGCTGGAAATTTTTCCTTGACCATTTGAGCGCCATACCTCCTTTGAGTTTACTAATCGATTTCCAAAACCATATGATGATTTCCAGTTTGTTCATCTCCTATATATTGGTACTTGGGATAGATAGTGAATGACTTTTGTAAGTCTAGTTGCAAGTATTGTTACGCTGCTGGAATTACTCTAAAATTGTATGTTGGCAATACTACTATAAGAGACATAGTCTAGTGATTGTATTGTAATTGTGGTTTTTGCTAATTACAGTAGTTTGGAGTGTGGTCTTTTCTCTCAAAAGAGTTTTCCTCTAGTACACCCTCATGTTATGGTATATCACTCTATGTTTTATACGTATTTCTCATTCTTGCAATTGTAAAGATCATTATTTGCACAATACTCTCCTTTAAAATTAGTGCAAGAAAAGTTTGCACGTAACTTTTTTCCTCTCAAGCTTCAAAGGGAGTAAGTCTTATTTATGTCGTCTACAAAAGTCTTGTGAATCCACAACAGGTCTGCTTCTTTGTTCAATATTATCTAGTCAATGTCGGAATATTCACAAATAGTAAGTATTTTCCCAATGAGTTTTTGAGAATCGAGTAAAATTAAAGATTGAATATTGCCCATTGTGAATCACTTACGTCATAGACTAACAATACAACTTTTTTACACTTCATATATACACACACCTTTTAACTAACAAGTTAGTTCATTGAAATTAATTTTTGGTGCAGGAGCATCCCTGGTTCTTGGCAATCTTGCATCAACCAAAAATATTTCCTTTTTGTTTTGCAGTTTCAGCATTTCATTCTGCATTTTCTAGCATTGGCTCACCGGATCTTGAGGAGTTGGACTTTGCTTGAGGACTTGATCATCTACCTTATTCCCAAACCGCGGAGCATTTGGATCATTTTCCAACAAGTTATCACTACCGGTTGCCTGGACCTATTTGCATTAGTGATCTACCGGATCCCTTCCGTAACTTGCGGAGCCTTGAGCTTTGATTCCGATGTTCCTTGGCATGTGGCCGACCTTCCCTTTGATCTACAGTTCATCCTTTGGATTTTCTGGAGGAATTTCTTTGGCGAAGGCCGACCTTGTTGTTTTTACACGTTAGGTCTTGTTCTTCGGCATTTGATCCCTTTTGGGCCGACCGGATCCCCTTGGATCGTATAAATCATTGTAATTGAGCATTAGAATGCAAATCAGAGAAAATATAGAACATAGAAGCTAGATCTTAAGATTTGAGGTCCCGGTTGTGACCTGTTCTGTAATTGAGCATGTTTTAGTAGGCCAGTGAGCCGGTTTCTGTAACCCGGTTGTTACCGGTTGATTGTAATCAGTTTTCATGATATAATTCATTATGTTCTGCATTGCCTCCATCATATCCTTGTGTTTCCATTGTGTTTACTCTTGCTGACCAGTCTGGATTGATCTCTTTGAGGTCCCTCCTAATCGATGACTGCACCAATTTAAAACAATTTCAACGTACACTAGATCTTGGTCTCGAGAAGAAAAATACATTCACTCTCTTTTCTAAGTCAAAGCCTATTGCTTTTCCAAAATTAATGTCACCAGTTATCAAAGCATCAATAATTTTGAATTAAGCACAAAATTAAAACACCTATATCAGCATGACACCAATACACATGTACTGTTATGATTGCTAAAACGCACTTCCCCTCTTATGAGGATCTGCAAAATTGGTTCACCTTTGTCAACTGGTGGGCCCAATCAACCAAAGACAATGGTCTAATAGAAGAAGCACAAGTTCTATCTGCACTGTGCTGACATCACTCTTCACAACAACACCACCACCTGCTGTTTGCAGATCAAGAGATCTGAATAAGCAGCAGCATCACAGAGAAAATCTCATTGCTCTGAACTGCATAAAATCATAAAAATGTTGATTGCGGATCAACAGTATCCAAAGATTTTTATTCAAATATGCCCTTAAACAGATTGCATGAACAGATTTGAAAGGTTAAAAAAAACTTTCCAATTTTGAAGCCTCAAAAACAAAGGGGGACCCACAACAATCCATAAAAGGAAACAAGGAACTCCAAGACAGCAGTAACAGTAAACAATAGGAAAATCAACAGCAAAATGATTTGCTGCTCCTCCACCTCTGCAAACGACAACAGCAAGCCCTCCATGACATGACAATCTCTGATACAGTGTAAGCAAATTGATGTATGAACCATGTAGATTACATCGTATGATGCTGGGTTTTATAGCTTGACAGCCTCCTAATACAAACGATACCTGTGCAACAAGATTGTAATAAGTTCCACATAGACATAACAACCTGCTACCTATCTTGTGCCTATCTTGATAATATATCTAATACTTCTTAGTGTTCACAAAAGTTCAACTAAAATCTATTGTGGAATAAGGTTTAATTCTCTTTATAAAGAAAAATTATTTTGTTTTCCACTTGTATTTAATATTTTTTTTAAAACAATCCAGTAACACTCTGTTGCCTGATTGTTAATGCTACTGAGTCTAAGTTCCAATTTATTCAAAGCTTATTCAAGAAATTACTTTTCAGCCTTTAAAAAACTGAAAACAAAATCATATAAAACAAATCAAAAGAGCACTTCATAGAGAATAGGAATTGCCCCCTCAAGTGGAAAATTCACTTAAAGCAGGGAGATCTTATATCTTCCCAGATGCTCTGAGGCATAACTTGCACTTAGTGCTAACTTAGGGGACAACACCACTCTTGGCATCTGCACAATTTTTCTAGTGTGTGTTAGGCTTAATTAGAAATGCTAGAAATGTTTCAGGCAGATTCAGCTATTTTAATCTTATACAATAGTCTTTCAGATCACACAAGGACATTTTCTTGGACATTAATCCTCTAATCTGTGAATATAATTTATTATAGCAATCAGCTATTTAGTATCATACCAGCAATTCTATCTCTCATTGTATTTAGCTAGGACCCAGTGTTCCCATATCCATAACCAAGTCTCCTTCAGACTTATCAAACTTGAACCAATTTCCACTCTAAAAATCATGCTCACCATTTCAATTCCCTGTCCAAAAAATGCCACCGTTCAATGGCAATCAATGTGATCTCTTAAGCTCATAGTAAATTCATATTTCCCCAGTTCACATCATCTGGGTAACCATCAGTAATTCCATTAGGCAACAATTGGCATAAGCTCCCTTATTTCATTATCAAGAACAAAATGCTCATTAGGATTATATTATAAATGTGATTTTATGTAACTGAATGAATATTATGGCCATTTATACTGAGCTATTTTGTCATGCTTATATAATTTAACATGATCCCAATTTTCATCTTTTGAGTCCCTAGTCATTATATTGGGTGAGGACATCCCTCTTTAGCTACTAGGTTCAATGCAATCCCATAACATGTGGAGCAGTCAACCTTTTGTATTGAACTAAGGGTACTCCCTCCACTTTTGTAATATAGATTTACTTTATTCAACCATCAAAATAATACCATACCGGTGATGTTATTCCTCCTTATGTTAAACTCGAAAGTGTGTTCCCACTTTCCTTTTGTTAAGGATATAGCTTCATTCGGATTGAAGCAAGTAATATATAACGACATTGAATGAAGGGTCATGTCCCCGTAGGGTCATGACTCTACGTGGCATAAGCCACGTAGAAGTCATGCCCCTACATGGACATGACTCTTCATCCTTTTATTTATAGGCATCAACACTTGTTGTGAACTAAAACCAATAACCGTGGCAGTTTCACGAACCAGCAAGCTGTCGATATTATCATAGAAGATTAATAGTTAGAGTTATATATATATATATATATATATATATATATACACATCGGAGGTAAATCATATTCATTGCAGTGATCTTATTAAAGTCTATCCTCACTACATATTACCAGACTATTGTATTCTCTATCTCTGATCTAAATTCCTTAACATGGTATCAGAGCCACGTTGGTAGAGAAATAATAAAATAGTGACACCTCTTTTCTATAAAAAATTCAGGCTTGCACTCAGAATCAAAGGAAAAACAATCATGGTGAACAGTGCTAGAGTGGAGGATAGACTCGAAGGCGCATCCAACTTTGTCTCATGGAGAATTCGAATAACAGCAATTCTTCAAGAACTCGAACTAGATGCATACATAGAAGAAGATACTAAGATGCTAAGAAAATCATAATTGATGATGTTAAAGATCACATTCTCCCAACCATCTCAAAACTAACTACAGCTTATGATATGTTCAAGACCATTCAAAACTCATATGAAATAAATAATGCAAGCAGATTGCTCACTTTAAAACAGCAATTAATGCATATCTACATGAACAAAGGAGAAACAATCACATCCTATTTCATGAAGATTTCAGAATTAAAAGACCAATTGTCAACTATTGGGAATAATATAGATGATATGGAGCTATCTCTAATAGCACTTAAGGGATTACCATCCAGTTGGGAATCCTTTATTCAAGGCATTAGTGCTCATCCGACACTATCAAAATTCGATCAACTCAAGAATGATTGTACTCAAGAAGAATCTCGACTAATCACAAGAGGATTGGGTCCAAACAAAGGGGGAGAAATTCAAGCACTACAGGCTAACACAAGCAATAAAGGGAAGAAAAGGAAGTTCAAACGGAAGAGAGAAAATAATCACAAAAGCAAAGACTTCTCCAAGATCCAATGCTACAAGTGTGATAAATTTGGACACACTCACAGGTTCTGCCCAGAAAGAAAGAAAGCTCAAGCAACCATAGCTGAAGTCAAGGAAGTAGAGAATCCTCTATTTTTCTTAGCCTTATCAAGCGAACTAAACTCAAACAAACATATGTGGATAATCGACAATGGAGCATCTCGACACATAACCGGTTTTAGAGATCAATTCGAAACCTTTGAAGGCCACTCAACTGAAGAAGTTACAATAGGAGACAATTCTACCTATCCAGTGAAAGGAATTGGGACCTGCTCAATTCAATTAAGAATAGGAGTTACATTACAATTGAAAGATGTTCTCTTTGTACCAGGTATCAAAAGGAATTTGGTCTCTATTTCAGGACTAGCTGATCAAGGATATCGTGTCACCTTCCATGAAGATAAAGCTCTACTCTGGCCTAAAAACTCTAACATAAAGAATGCTATTCCTATAGGATCTAGAGATGGTAGTTTATACAAATTATGTAATACTCAAAAACAAGCACTAAATCATGAAGTATCAAACTCTAATGAAATTTGGCATAGAAGATTAGGACATCTTCGATTTAGTGCCCTACCTTCTATAGGAAAAATTACCACAGGATTATCCAATCTAAAATCTGATCATGTTGGAACTTGTAAAGGATGTGCTCTAGGGAAGAACTCAAAAGGGTCCTTTCCCTCGAGTGAACACAAATCAAAAGTTGTACTAGAACTTGCCCACACCGATTTGTGTGGTCCAATGTCATTACCATCACTAGGGGGATTTTTGTATTACGTGATATTTGTTGATGATAACTCTAGGAAAACTTGGATCTATTTCATAAAACTCAAAGAATCAAATGAAGTGTTATTGAAATTTAAAGAATTTAAGGCCCTAGTGGAAAATCAAACTAGGAAGAAAATAAAGACTCTAAGATCAGATAATGGGGGTGAATATATCTCTAAAAATTTTAAAGAATTCTGCATTTCTGTTGGGATTGAGAGGGACTGTACTATACCTTATAATCCTCAACAAAATGGAGTTCCAGAAAGAAAAAACAGAACCATCATCGAAGCTGCTAAAGCTATGATGCATGATCAAAATCTACATATCTCATTTTGGGCTGAAGCCTCAAATACAGCTGTGTACATTCAAAACAGATGCCCTCGTTGAATCCTATAGAATATAACACCTGAAGAAGCCATTAAAAGAAATAAACCAGATTTAAGCCATCTAAGAATCTTTGGTTGCCACGTGTATATTCACGTTCCTAAAGAAAAGAGAACCAAACTAGAACCCTCCGGGAAGAAAGGCATATTTGTTGGCTACAGTGAAACCACTAAAGGATACAGAGTCTATATTCCAGGACGAAGATCTATTGAAATCAGTAGAGATATCAAATTTGAAGAAGATGTTGCTTATAAACTATCTCTAAGTGAAGAAGATGATCTAACTATAGAATCAGATGAAAATCCTACGATTGAAAATCAGAGGGAGAATAGCATAGAAAATCATGAACTTCAATCACCTAATTTCGAGAATGCTGAAAACCCTAACAACAAGAAAAGACCACTATGGGCAAGAAAGATGATTGAAGAAAATAATGTGGAACTCGATGAAATCTTCAAAGAGAATAAGAAAACAAGAAGTCAATCATACTATGTTGCACTCATGACCGAACTTACAAGATCTGAACCATCAAATGTTGAAGAGGCTTTAACATGTCAAGCTTGGAAAGATGCAATGATTGAGGAATACCAATCTATCTTAAAAAATGATGTCTGGGACATTGTACCTAGACCAAAAGACAAATCAATTGTCTCATCAAAGTGGTTATTCAAATATGCACCAGATGGTAGTATTGAAAAACACAAAGCCAGATTTGTTGCCAGGGGGTTCTCTCAAAAGGCTGGAATTGATTACAAAGAGACATTTGCTCCAGTTGCCCGATATACTTCTGTAAGAACCATCATTGCCATTGCAGCTTCCAAAGGGTGGAAGATACACCAAATGGACGTGAAGAACGCATTTTTGAATGGTGTTACTAAGGAAGAAGTATATATAGAACAACCTGAAGGCTTTGCTACACGTGATAGAAATCTCTATGTGTGTAGACTAAAAAAAGCTCTCTACGGCCTTAAGCAAGCTCCCAGGGCATGGTACGGAAGGATAGATAGTTATCTCTCCAAACTAGGATATTCCAAAAATGAAGCAGACTCTAACATATACTTCAAAATATCGGATGGTGACATGTTAATACTTGTTCTCTATGTTGATGACTTGTTGATAATAGGAGAAGATCACCTCATTGCAAAATGCAAACAAGATCTTGTGGTTGAATTCGATATGAAGGATCTAGGTCTACTGCACTATTTTCTAGGCCTAGAAGTATGGCAAAAAGAGAATTATATTTTCCTAAATCAAGGAAAATACACCACTGATATCCTGACCAAATTTGGTATGATAGATTGTAAGCCTCTATCCATTCCAATGGAAACAAATCTTCATAAGCTCAAAAGTGAAGCAGCAGATTCAGAACCTACAGATCCTACATACTATAGACAAATTATTGGATATCTTATGTACCCGGTAAACACTCGCCCTGATATTTGTTACGCTACCAATGTGCTAAGTCAATTCATGTGCGAACCTAAGAAGATTCACCTAATGGCTGCTAAGCATATTCTGAGATACTTGTGTGGCACTATTGGACTTGGCCTGAGGTATAAAAATGTCGAGATACAACTCCAAGGGTATTCTGATTCCGACTGGGCAGGAAGTTCCGTTGATCGTAAAAGTACAACAGGGTGTTGCTTTAGTCTTGGATCAGCTATGATATCCTGGTTTAGCAGAAAGCAGTCAGCAGTTGCTCAGAGTTCCACTGAAGCCGAATATATGGCTGCCTCCATGGGAGCACATGAGGCAGTATGGTTAAGGAAATTGCTAGTTGGACTATTTGGGAAGCCCCTAAACCCCACTGTGATTCACCATGATAATCAAAGCTGCATCAAACTTTCTGTAAATCCAGTTTTTCATAATCGATCCAAGCATATAGAAATCCCATACCATTACGTAAGAGATATGGTAAACACAGATGTCATCAAATTGACCTACATCAGCACTGAAGAGCAAAGTGCCAACATATTCACCAAACCTCTTGCAAAGTTGAAAGTGGAGTACTTTAGAGGTAAACTTGGTATGACTAAATCATAATGGAAATTTCTGATATTAATCTTAATCATATGTAATTGATATAATCATGAATATCTTGAATGCAATATTGCATGTATGTGTTATGTCATGGAAGGGGACGATCTTTCATGTGATGTAAGTGTAAGATCGCTATTGTAAGGTGACGACTTTCACAATAGCCTGATCTGTTATCAAGATTGACTACATTAAGTTGCTGTCCCGGAATGTGCCGGAAATCTTGATACTAAATTTGCTATGATGAGTTATTGAATTGTTATCATTAAATGATTGTTCCAAAATATGTCAGAAATAATGATAACAATCATATCATGATTGACTACATTAATTTGTTGTCCCGGAATGTGCTGGTTATCATGATACTAAAATTATTTCACCTGTGATAATGACAATGTTACAATTGTCACTAGAATCAAGGTTGTAATCTGATAAGACTTCAAGTAGTTGTTGTCCCAGAGTGCTGGATATCAGATAATCCATATCTCTTTGAGATATGAAGTATTTCACTAGTAAGTGTTACTGAGTGAATGATCATGTCAAATGAATGTGTATATCTAGAATGTTGTTCCTTAAAACTTAATTATGAAATTGAATCCTCTTTTGCTAAGAGGGAGTGTTAAGGATATAGCTTCATTCGGATTGAAGCAAGTAATATATAACGACATTGAACGAAGGGTCATGTCCCCGTAGGGTCATGGCTCTGCGTGGCATAAACCACGTAGAAGTCATGCCCCTACGTGGACATGACTCTTCATCCTTTTATTTATAGGCATCGACACTTGCTGTGAACTAAAACCAATAACCGTGGCAGTTTCACAAACCAGCAAGCTGTCGATATTATCATAGAAGATTAATAGTTAGAGTTATATATATATATATATATATATATATATATATATATATATATATACACATCGGAGGTAAAACATATTCATTGCAGTGATCTTATTAAAGTCTATCCTCACTACATATTACCAGACTATTGTATTCTCTATCTCTGATCTAAATTCCTTAACACCTTTGGGTATGCAACTGCCCAAAACTTGTGCATGCATTTTATCTTCTCTTCCTTCTGTTATTTGGCATTATATTCTGTTAAGATTTCAAAACAATAACAATATTGCGGTGTTATAGTGTCCATTAGCACTTGGGATGCTAAAGGTGGTATAGAATTTTTTGTTAAAGTTTTAGATAAACCACATAAGTAAAGTCCACACCAAAAGTGTTCTTGACAAAAAACTGATGAAATAACTACATTAAGGAAATAAATAAGTGAAAGTTGAAACAAACTGTGTATGAAGATCACTCAATATGGTATCTCCGTAACTCCAATTAGCCACTTAACACACTTGAATTGGTGGATAAATTATTGAATAGAGCATTCACAAGTGTTTAGACTTGGAGGTATGGTTAAAAACTTAAAAGACTCTGTTTCCTACCGGCAAGCTTCATGGCAAAAATGGGACGAAAAGTGTATAATCTAACATATAACACATTGATCAGAATGCGACCATTTAGAGCATTTACAATTATGACACTTCTTTGTTGACTAACTGGACTGCTGAAGACATTCAAACAATGAGGTGTGCCTGAAGTTTACAAAACTGCTGAAGAATGGCTTCAAATTGTCTCAAAGACAGAATTAGTTAAAAATAAGATCTGCACAAAAGTGAGTGAAAATTTGAGGAGTATAATATTTCTTGACATTAAATAAATTAATAATTGAAAAGCAGGTGTTTTTTTAAGGAAAATGGTATCAAAATATAATCCTGGATAGTACATCTTTTAACATAGTAGCAGGACTGGGACCGTTTGCATACAATAATCAGCTACCACTTGGATGCTGTGGACCTAATACCTCTCATGGATCATTTTGTTTAGAAAATATTAGGATAATATGTTAAAATGCATATATAAATGTATAATGTTTTGCCACCTGTAGAATACTAACACTTTTTTGCCCTTCGGGAGTATATATTAAAATATTTTATTGACCAGAAGGATATACAATCTACGCATGACATATGCAAGGTCCAGGAACACTTCAACATATATTGTTCCAATTACTTTGAACAAAAAAATTAAGTATGGGACATGGTTAGGATATCTCAAGACTATGTTAATATCTTCAGTTGAAATGAGTCAATTGAAACTACAAAAGCCATACTTATCTGAAGACTTATACCATGACCCCTAGTACTCATATCCCATATCAGAAACATTCCATCTCAGAGACCCACCCATACACGGGCACCTCTATACAATAGGTGACTTCCAATTAAGTTTCTTTGCATCTCTACATTCTACTAAAAGCATCCCTTGAAAATTGGGAAGCTTCCCATAAATGGTTCTCAGATGTGCATATACATTACTCTGGGTATTGAACTGGTGCGCAGTTGACCAAAGCTAAACTAACTAAAAAATTGGTAATAAACTTGTAATTTTCTATTTTCAAATAAAAATTTATTAAGTATTTTGTAGTACAGAAGTTTCTTACCAAATTCCAAAGAGGTTATAGTATGAAGAGAAACAATAATAAGACATAAGAGGTAGACATGTATTGAAGTTTTATCAATTGATGGCAAATATAATCATTTCTGAGAACTCCTGCACCATATTTTAAAAACAATGGCATTCCCTTCTATTTGCCATTTCTTGGTGATTATGGTTTAAAAAATTAAAATCTAATTTTTAATATCGCGATGATTAATCTTTGTTTTCTTTGACAACTATTTCAATACTTTAAAACATTATTCTTTTATTTCTAAGCATTTTAATTGTTTTCTTTAAACTTCTTAAGTTGCATACCTATTGTACGATTAGTCATTTTTCTAAATCTAATTCATATATATAACTTTTTTCCATCTCCAACTATTTTGGAAACTCGCATACCAATACCCATCCCCATCTCCTAGAAGTATGATAAAAGCTTTATTTAGGAAGTTTTAAGTTTAATAGAGGCTGCTTTAAGAGCTTTAAGAAATGCTTTTGTAGTCCTAATTGTGGTGTTTCAAATTTTCATTGGTTTAGAAAAAAAATTTAGCCAGTGACAGAATATAAAAACAAATAAAAACTAGACAGGATATCTCGGATCTGAAGAACACAATACATGTAAAGCAACTGAAGGAGAATCAAATTCTTTAGGAAAGTTAGGTGATTTGCACAGAATTAATTCCATGGCCAAGTGAAGCATTCAGATTTCATTCAGCTCTTGCAGTATCACAGGCAAGAGTTGGAAATCAGCAATTCTCAAAAAAAGTTGATTTACGTACCGTCTGAAGTGTTATTTTAAAAACAATGAAGACATGCTTTTGTGTTTTATCGGGTTAATCAAAAAAAAAATTCTTGATTTCTAAACACTTGGAATCTCTTTCAGCATCTAAGGTTTCAGTTTCCAAAACTCTGGACCTAAGATTTCAAATCAGATTCCAGATCTTACTCTACTTAAATGCAGGTTTCAAGTTATAACAGCATATTTTCAGGATTGGATCATAACAAAAATTAATTCAAAATATTTCTTGCATTAGCATTTTCACGGTGAAATTGATAAAAAGCATACCTTATGCATAGTTAGGTTGCCTGGCACATCTGACACAGCTGCATGGTAGAAAGTCACCATATCACCTGCTCGATTCAGGTACATTCCATCACAAAGACGCTGCAAGTTCTCAAAGACAGCCTCAAAAGCCACTACCTTGTAACCCATTGCTGTAGCTGCAAATGCTGCCATTCCCACATTTGCACCAACATCAACAACAATTCCTTTTCTTGAATCAAATCCACTTGTCTCTAGATTTCCAAGCACTTCCTGAATGGTATGAGATATGTCTGGCTTACGAAAAGGCTTTCCCTTAAGCATCCTGAGGAAATTCCTATTTGGCTTTTCTGGTGAACCCAGGTCAGCAAGTGAGATAAAAAAAGGATGCTGAACACCCTCAACCTTGTTCGCAACTACAGGAGCAGCTTGTGGGCATCTTATACAATTGAACTTTTCAATATTTCCTGTGGCTTTACCATCGGTAATAGGTTCTTCCATTATATGCACACCATGCAAGGATTCTTTCCCATTATTGCAAAGTGAAAGGGGCTTTACAGCCACCCAAACAAGCAATAGTAACGCACATACAGCTGCAAATAGAAATACACGCACAATGCATGGCATAAACCCTTTGTCCCTCTTCCACATAGGAAATTTAGTTGGCGCCATCCAAAGCACTGATTCTCAAGGAATCACAGCCCAGATATGCAACAGAATATACAGCATGAAATGAATTATTTTATATCATAACCTGGAGATAAAGAAATGACTGTGGCTTTTGGTATACTTGGATGCAACCTAGAAAACTTTGGCCAAACCACTGAGCACTTTGAATACTGTTGTAAGAGCCCAGACAAAAACCTGATAAACAGAGAAGAAACAATAACATTCAAACCAATTGATTCTACTCCGTCACTTGGTAGTAAAATTAAGGGCCAATTCTTTCAAGTGACAAACACAGACAAAAAGATATCATAATCATTAGCAGTTTTGCACTACAATCCTTGCTCTTCAGAAAACCACATGCATCTTGGAAGGATCTTCAAGAAAGAGTCTATATACATTTCTTTTGCTGTCTCAAAGTTTCAAATCATATTTACTGTTTACTTTTGCAGATTTGTATATGAAGTAACAGAATATTAAATGATATAATCAAATTCCATTTTCAATATGTAATAACACCTCATACCATATTTGATACATCATTTATACAGGTTTAAGTAAATTTGAATTTATTCATTCATCTTGCTTGGGGAAGATTTCATAACATAGCATACTGTGGTGGTCATCTTTTGCTTTATGAAGAAAATGTTCAAGACAGTCTTAAATCAAAGACTAGAAATATAAGAGTCGATGTTGGTTCCCACACATACTTATCCATGTGACAAGCAAAACTGTTTGAACCATTGGAGGTGGGAACCAGGAACCAGCAACCAGTACCACTAATTTGACCATCCGCATTCTAATTCTAAGAATCATGGCATGCTTTGATTAAAATGTACAATCCAAAGTAGCAGCACGACAAATCTTAAAAGATGCCAATTAAAAACAATCCTTGTGATTTCAATAAATCACAGCATTTATGGAAACAGACATGCAAAAATAAAAACAAATATTGCTTTGTAACAGGAGAAATCTCTAGCTTGTATGGAGCCGAAAGAATCAAGAACATATAACATGAACAGATAAATTGTAGGTGATGTAAACTGATTTATCTCTCTTTTACACAGCTCTTGTGTTTTTGATCATGTTCGCTAACTACTTTTCCTTTCGTTTAAAAAAAGACATCTATTTGAATACTCAACCTCAAGGCCTAACTGAAAGACACATTTAACAATCATTGATGCATAACATGCTCACTGGAAGAAAGAGTTGGCTGGTGTTGATTATAATACAGGGTACCATGTCAAGAACTACTCCAACCCTTTGCACTTGGTTAACATGATTGTTATTTCTCCCGGGGAAACTATTTTGAAGTTTATTTACCATACAGCTTTAACTATTTTTGTAATAAGTAGGCCTACATAGAAATGATAGATATGATGATGTCTCTTCTTTACCAATCAGTTTACTCTTGAAGCTGGTTTCCATATTTTATTGAATTCAAAATATCTCAGGATATGCAATAAAATGTAACTCTAACATTTTAAATAGTTGGCATTTTAATTTGTCTCTTGTGAGACAACACAAAATGGAACAGCACACGAGGACAATCTCCCTTCAAATTAGCACTGGAAACTCCCTGAGATCTAAAACTACTCCTAAACCTAAAGCTATGGACAAGAATTAACAGTTATGCACACTATTCAAGATTCTCAATTGGGTTATGCAGTAAATGAAATACCTGAAAGTAACCTTGACCTATCCTTTTAAATCTTGAAGGTTGAGCACAAGACCCAAAAGGTACCTATCTCACAGAATGAGGTTTTTTAATGAAAACAGTTTGCAATTAAACAAAGTGAACTTAAATAAGAATGCTTACTAGGGCTAAAAACAGAGACCAGAAGTCCACATGAACAAGCGTGAATATACAAGCTAATGCTAACAACGAAACCATAGATTTAAGAAAAGCAAACCCTTAGAAGTGCACAAAGTTACTAAGACGAAATACAAGTGTTAGTACAAAGCTTAACACAATTTTTACTATAATCCACTAATGAAAACTTTATACAAGAACACAATAAAGTTAAGTCAAACACGTGAATGACAATCTTCACCATGTGGGTACAATAGAAAGATGGTTGTTGGAGGATCTGCATAGATTAACAAACATTAAAAAAGATCAAAATAAATAACTGCTATCCTCTCCCACAGACAGATGATTTATTGGACCAGTTTCGACATGACAAGTATTTTCCAAAGTTGTATCTCAAATCTAGGTATCGCCAACTTTGCATGAAGGACAAGGATGCACAGAAGACCACTTGCAAAAGAAAACAAGGTCAATATGAATGGTTAGCTCTTCCTTTTGGTTTATGCAGTGCTCCAACTACTGTCATGAGATCAACGAATGATGTATTGAAAGATTTCATAGATGTATCTGTAATAGTGTACCTAGATGATACCCTTATTTTTGGTGCAACATGAGAAGAACATTTAATCCATTTGAAACAAGTTTTACAAGGATGAAAAGAAAGACAATTTTAATGTAATATGAAGAAATGTGAGTTTGTCAGGGAATCACTAGTAGCATTCCATTGGAGGAGGAGAGCTAAGAGTAGATCCACCAAAGTGGAGGCCATCACCAATTGGCCTACACCAAGGAATGCCACAAAAACTAGAAGTTTTGTAGGTGCAGTCCAGTATATGCAGAAGTTCAATCCAACCTTCTCATCTAGAGCCACACCTTTGCATGCAGTTGTTGCCATCATGAAGAGTTTCCACTAGAGCAATGAACATATTGAAGTTTTTGAAACATTAAAGTACAAAACTGGGCATGCTCCTCTGCTTGTCTTCCAAATTTGTATTAGGTATCTGAAATAAAGACTGATGCAAAGGAATATGCCATGAGTGTCATCTTATTACAAGTGGATATGCTTGTTTGTCCTCATTAAAAGGTTTTTACTTCTCATATGGTTTATGATTGGGAATTTTATGCACTGCTTCAAACAATAAAGAAATAGAATCCTAATATATTGAGAAAGGAAAATTTGTGCATAATCGCCACCAACCTCTAGTATTTGCAAACTCAAGGTACATTACAACAAATGAGGCGCTACAATTGGATGGGGGTTTTTGCAACAATTTCATATGGTGATCAAAAATAAGAAGGGAAGCACAAATGTGGTGGTGGACATGCTATATCCAGGCCACCAATCTTAAGGCCAATTTCAGCCTTGGCCATGGTGGCCAAATTTGAGCCTTTCACCAAAGAAGCATATAGAAAGGAATATGCATTTCAAGGGAGAAGTTCAAACAACTACAAGCAAGAGAGGTTGCCAAAGCGACGATAACTTCCACCTCAAAGATGGGCACTCTAATAGTAGTTAAAAAAATTGTGTCGAGGTCACAAAGACTACTACTTGTTGTGACGTTTTCACACATCACCCCTTTGCAAATGGGGACCCCCTCTTTTTGCTAAATAAACCAAGACACTTGCAATCTATGTCGTCTCCCAACCCTAAGGAATGAGTTATAAGGTCTTGTTGGTCTGGATTTTGGCCTTTGGAAGTAATGAAGTGACTAAGTAGCGAATGGATTCTTAAGGAATATACAGCCTAGACAAGATACAGTCTCAATATTGTCATCAAGTTCAGAATTAGGGTTTTAATGTATTGAGAAATGCATTGTTCTTACTGCTTTATCCTTCAAACTTTGCACTTTGCTAACTATGAACTTGATTGATACTTGTACTTTACAACATTTCCTTGTCTTTCTTCAGGTACATTACAAGGAGCAAGACTTTGGATACTGAGAGGACATCATTGAGTGTGTGATATCATCATCCAAGGAAGAGATTGCAAAAAAAGAACAAAGAATGCACACTCAGAGGAATGGAATCATGGACATTTGGCTAAGTGTCAAGATAACCCTTAGAACTGATATGAGGAAATGAAAGAGAATCAGCCAAAATTTTGGCCGTCTGGAAGCATGTATTGTCTATTTTAGGGTTTTATCCTTCAGACTTAAAAAAGAAGTCTATAACCTTGAACATAGTGAAATATGAGGCTAAGTATAGAAAGAGAACCCTTTAAGGAAGCCACCAATGAAATTTGAGCGTTTTCTAAGAACTTTCTATTTTTAGCAATGTCTATTTTTAGAAAGTTTCACCATGGCCCTAATTGGCCTATTTCATGTTTTGGACAAAACTTTCTATTTTTAGCAACATGAGAACGTTGATTGTAAATGGAGCAAGTATCTAGATTCAAGTCCGGTAGAACGAAGATAAAATGCAAAGTGTAAAAGAAGTGCAAAAAAAAATCCTCCTCCAGGCCAAAAGTGCGCCCAGGATTGGAAATTCTCATCAAAGGAGGAATTTGGCAAAATAAAAAAATCCTCCTCCAAGCCAACAATGCGCCCAAGAGTGGAAATTCTCATCGAAGGAGGAATTTGGTGAAATAAAAAAATCCTCCTCTAGGCCAAAAATGCACCCAAGAGTGGAAAATCCACTCCGAGGAGGAATTTTCCGCGAGGACAAAAAACCTTCTCCCTAGCAAAAGTGCACCCAAGAGTGGAAAATCCACTCCAAGGAGGAATTTTCCACGAGGAAAAAAATCCTTCTCCCTAGCAAAAGTGCGCTCAAGAGTGGAAAATCCACTCCGAGGAGGAATTTTCTGCGAGAATAAAAAAATCCTTCCTCCAAGCAAAAGTGCACCTAGGAGTGCAAATTCACCTCCGAGGAGGAATTTTCCACGAGAAAAAATCCTTCACCATGGCTAAAACCCACCCAAGTCTTGGAAATGGCAAAAATGGTTGTGTTTAGAAAATCGTCCCCCAAGCTTGATGTGCACCCAAGCATTCATCAAATATGGAGAGTCAAGAAATTAGCTTAAGGCATTGAAAGAATTCCTCCTTCCCTCTCCAAGTGTACTCAAGGATTCTACAAACATAGGAATAATAGAAATTTCACTAAATATTGGAAAATTTCTTCTCTGGGTACCATATGTGCCTAGCCTCAAGATGGCAAGGAATGAACAAATTTGGCTAAGTATGAAAGAAATCCTCCTCCAAGCCTAATATGCGCTCAAGCACTCTGGACATGGAAATTTAACTAAGGCGAGGAGAAAATCCTCCTACTCATCTCATGTGCACTCTAGGAAAGAGAGTCCATCATAAAATTGGCGCCCAAACTCATAATCCTTCCACCTGTCTCATATGCATCCAAGGTGGAGAAATGACATGAGGCATGGAATTTAATGCCTTTGATAAAATGTGGCATTTGGCAAGTCAAAGGACGAAAAGGGGCATCAAAGATTCATCAATCCAATTCAAGGCATTCAAGGTTCACCTCAAAGATCAAAGTTCAAGTACAAATGTAGAAGGAAGAATTTCCTCAAGAAATCCAAAATCAAAGGTCAAAAAGTTCAAGTGTGAAAGATTTCAAGAATGACAGAATCTTCAACAAGAGAGTCCAATCCATTCCAAGAAGGTGAATTCCCAGATCTAAGTACGTGGAAAGACGAAAATGATTAGGGAAGGATAATTTCAAAAGAGTTGATCAGAGTTAGAACCTTGGTCCAGATAATGTGATTTGGGAATATACTCCATCACAATCAATCAAAATGGAATATTCTTTGCGATGAGTTACCGGATCTACATGGCATCCAACATGCTGAGGTGGCACCCCATCGCCTTCTTCGGCCAATTGAATGTCTCCAAGTTGATGTGACCAAATTCAATGAACCTGACTTATGCAAGAGAGCTTCTAGAAGGTGCTGATAATATTCGAAAGGACAAGTGTCCCCAAATGTAATTTTCTCATTGGTTGACTTGGAACCACATTTTTGTGCCACAAAAACTCTTGTTAGTAAAACCTTAATCAGGGTTCCATCTTGTAATCTCGGCCCTTGATTTCAAATCAATCTTGGTTGTTCATTTGTGGGAGGATCTCTATAAAAGGCCCATGCCTTCTCATTTGTAATTCATTAGATAGCTCATTAGAAATAGAGAGCTCTTTCTCCTTAGAGTAGAAGTAGAGCAGGAGAAGGAGAAGGCATTGTTGTAAGACTTGGAGTAATAAAATTTGATTTCATTGAAGATATGGTGGATTCATGTTTATTTCAACTTGTTGCATGGTGTTCCTTCGATTTCTCAAGTTGTTAGAAGTGCATTGATGTTAATGGAGAATGTGACAATATTTGATGAATTTCAATGGTTCATGCTTTTTGCACTTAGATGATTTCTATTTGTAGTGTAAAGTTAGATTGAGCTTTTTTATATGGATGCTTAACTTATATCATGGAATGTACATTGTTCATTATGATGGTGTTTATTGTGATATGAAAACTCTTTGCATAATCCCTAGAATTGCACCAATTCTCATGGATTGTTGTTGAGCATGGCAAAGTGGGACTTGGTTACTGGAAATTCCTCCAATGGAGCATGATCCATTACCCTCATTGTCTCTAGGAGTAGATTAGAACTTCTTAACCTTTTCCCTTTTGTCCTTTTTTTCAGTTCCAATTAAGTCCGTTTAAGGAAAAAGCATCACAATCTTGCAATATCCGATGATGAAGTTCCAGCCATAGCATCAAGAGAAGTGAAGAACAACAAAAGCGTAAGTCCCCCTTGGATTACCACCACACATCATTCCAAATGAGTTATATCCATCATAAAGTTGCAAGTTCGCATAGGAACCTTGGAATCACTTTTATGAACTTTTGCAATCTTAGCAGAAAAGGCGATTTTGCTCAAGAGAGGATAAAGTGTCTATGGCATTTTTATTCTTTGTTTGTGTGGTCATAAAACACCCATCAACACTACTCATGAGGGATGTGCATACCTACAAAGTCACAAATCATTTTGGAGTTGGGAAATCATTGGCTCATTTGCAAAGGCATATGTGTTGACCCAAAATGTAGCAAGAATTGTTAGAGGTTGCAAACTTTTTTGTCCTAGAAAATCTAAAACAAGAAAAGGATTGCATTTGCCCCTTCTTGCAATGTCCCCTTTTGGGATTTCCGATATTTTGCACTAGAATTCTGAAAAAGGTATTGTTAATGTGTGTTTTATGCACCTCAAACACAAAATAAAATAACAAAGTATATTATCCTCTCTTGAACAAAGACCTCTCGAAAGCTAAGCTATGTGATCATACGAGGTGACTCCAAGGTTTCAAATGTCAGTTCTTGATGTGTGGATAACTCAATGGTTTGATATGATATTGCTGGAATCACAAGGGGACTTACGTTGTATTTGAACTCTCCTGGAACTTAGATCATTTGATATTGCAATCTTGTGATGCTTTTCTCCTAACTTGAACTCAATTGAAAAAAAGGATAAAAGGAGGAAGGGTTTCGAGAGACTAATCTATTCCTAGAATGTAAGAGACTATGAATGGCTTAGTGAAACTCAACCATGCTTTGTTTCGCCGTGCAAGAAACAACTAGGCAAAGCTGGTGCAATCGTCTAAGGAGAGCTAATGATGTTCAAATTACTACCAACAACATAGACACCATCAATGTAATGCACATCAATGAGTGAATAGCAATCGAAGTTAAGCTTATGTAAAGAGTTCAGTTGACCACGCAAAGTATTTAGCAATCAGCAAAATACAAGTAGTATGAGCATAGAAATTTCACCATTAATCATCCACAATAACTTCCATCCATCTAATCAACATCAAAACAAATGAGAAGTAGAGACCATGCAAAATGTTGAATCAACACATGAAATTCACCATATCTTCAATCAAAATAATATATTTCTTGCAACAAAGTCTTGGCAACAATTTATGCCTTCTCCTCCTACTCTACTCTACTTCTAATTATCTAGCTGCTAACTATTAATCTATTAACCTTACAAATGAGGAAGTGGCGCCTTATATAGTGCTCTCAATACAATTGAATGGCCAGGATCAAATCCACATCAATGGCCAAGATTGAAAGATAGAAACCGTAATTAGGGTTTGTTACACCCATTACATAACATTTAATGCTTGACCAATGATAAAATTACATTTTAGGACACATGTTCTTCTTTGAATGTTGACCAATGAATGATGAGGTTAGGTACATCGAACTTTGTGCCTCCACATGTGGTAGTTATTGTCATGTCCCCTCTTTAGTTCTGTCTAGCAAAGACATGTGAGTCAGCTTATTATGGGGTCTTGTAGGCTGACAGCGATGGATAGAGACTCAGTGTGGTAATACAGTGTCTGGGACTTGGTGTTCTGGCAGTAGTTAATCAGTTTGGAGCAGTTCCTTATTTTTAGGAGACCGTTCCTACATTTATGGAGGATATCCCTACTATTTAGGAGGTTATGACCATACCCAGGGTTGGGTCTCCTTGAGATTATTCCTTGGGTTCAGTTTCAGAGGATTTGGGTTTGTTTCCTAGTTTCTAGGAGCATCCCTAGATTTAAGGGATGAGACTGCCAGTGGATCCTTGATTTCCGACTTCAGTCACAAACAGGTGGCAGGTTGACTTTCTGGTTTGTGGTGTCATTTGAGCATTTTGCAACTATTTGGGTTATATTTTTAATATTTCCTAAGTTAGCGTTTATTATTTAAATAAGGCTATGTTTATAGCCATTTTGGAGTAATAAGGGGTTTTTGGCCTCATCTGGATGCATATCCCTTGATGTAATAGCTCGTTGGAAAGGTCTTGGACTTTTCTAAATATTTCTCTTTTGACTCAGATCCTTTCAATGAACGGATTTCTTTATATTTGAAAAAGGGTCATTTTCCATGCACTTGGCCACTTAAAATGAGAAATATAACATTTTAACCCTAAACACCCCATTGAGTCACTTTTAGGGTTCGAGCTAAGTGGGAAGGTGTTATAAGGAAGTTGAGACCTAATTCTTATTATCTTTTACACATTTTACATCTTGGATTTGAGATTTGGCTCTGGAAGAGCTTTTCAGCATCTGGGACGCCAACCCCAATGCCTTGCCTGTCTGGGACGTAGCCCCCAATACAGTGGTTTGGATTTGCTTGCAACTATTAGCATCTTGGAGATTGTACGGCATTCTTTCTAGAGGTTCAGCGATTCTGATAGAGTTCAGCGTGGGGTTTGGGGTTTCTAACCAATTGGGTGTACTTGGTAGTCGTACGGCTGTACCTGGCAGCCACTTTCCTTCCCACGTGCAGCACTTGGAGGGCTGGAATCTTGCCGTAGCTTCATTCCTGGTTATGTTACTCTTTCAGCATTCAGGTTGGAATTATTCCTGATTGTAATCTTCCTGGAATTATTGGAAATCTTCATCTGGTCAAATATTTGATTTTATATTCAGAAATCTGCCTTGAATCGAATTTGTTTTGGCTGTATATGAACTTCATTTTCAGTACTTTGTTCATGTACTTGTACTTCATTATTTACTTGTTGAAAAATCATCAAAATACAAAAAGAATCCAACCCTTCTGCAACTTCTGTCTATTTCTGAAAGAAAATATTAATAAGCAGGAAAAATCAATTTAAAATAATAAAAATTACAGCAGATTAGTAAAAGAGATCCATCAGGGATCTTTCAGTTATCCTCCTCGTTGGATGAGTCAAGTGCATTGAATCTAGACGCTTTGACTTGGAATGATGCGATTGGGTTGGTGATGACTAAGCACCACCTCAGCTACTTGCTCCTCTTGTAGATCATCGCAAAGAAGAATTTGTGATTTAGGCAATATCTCTTGATACTCAACATTTCCAAGCCCATGATGATGATCATATTGCTCAAGTCGACCTTCTAACCTTGTTTGATTTTTTTAACTTGTCTTGATCACTTTCATAATTTCCCTTTCTTGTATGTTGAACCTTCCTCTTTCACTTAATATTTGGGTATCTTCATGATGTACTAGCCTTGAATCTTGGATTTCCGGAGGAAATGCAAGATAGATGCAAAATTTCCTCTTCTTCATTGCTCTATCTAGATGTAGTCAATCTTCCATTGCATCATTGTGAAGTTATCTCCCTGCTATCCGTGGAGATAGATGATATTTGTACTTATCATCTTTCATGCTTGTAAATCTTGTTGTCCTCATTTTTGAATTTTCAAAAATGTGACAACCCTTACAAAATTTTGGATTAAATGTGTTGTTTTTGTCTCCAAGGCACATTTTACAAGGTACAAAACTCACATTTGTTAGTGTCAAACCATTGGAGGGTGTCTTTGCCATCATTGTCCAATTTTTGGTAAGTTTTGGTCTTTATTTTCTTAGTTTTTTGTGCAATTTCGGGTTTCAGAGCAGTCACTGCAAGTTGAAGATTTTTCTCTTAATGCACGCTTCCCGAGGCAAAATTTTCAATTCTGGTTAAACTGGACTGATCTTTGGTCCATCCTCGCTCTGCATTTCAAATTTCATCGTGTTTCAAGTTTGTTTGCTATGTCTTTCCTTCAATTTCAGTTTTTTTCTTCCTAACTGCAGGTGGGAAATTTTCTCTTTATTGCAGGTTAGGAGTTTTCTTCTATTTTTCTATTGTAGGGAAATTTTAAGACAATTACAAGTTTAATAAAACTTGTAACTTCTTCTAAAAGTTCCTACTTTATGTCTTTCTAGTTGTTGTAGGGGTTTTATTTTCCCATTGCAAGTCGAAATGCTCCTTATTTTTATACTCTTCCTCATCTAAAACCCGAATTTGCCCAAGTGTGAGGAAAAGTGAATTTTTTTTAAAACTTGTAGAGGGGTTTCTAAAACCCAATTGCATCTCCTTGGAGGCATTTTATCACTTGTTGTTGCAAGCCAAGAACCCGACCTGCATCTTTCTTCTTCCAAATCTGTTGTTTGTGGCTATTCTTCCCCAAAATCCACCCTAGATGCATGCGAAATTGTTGGAAGTTAATGATTCTTGCCACGTTTTTCCCCAAAATCGGCTAGGGTAAAAACGGTTTGCATTGTTGGAGGCATTTTTATAGACGTTTTTATAGGCGGATTTGTTGATTGTTACCACGTCTTGGGGCTTGCATTTTAGTTTCTTGCTGATTGCAAACACGTCTTTCATTAGCAAGTGTTTGAAGCCAAGTATCTTTCTTCAAAAAAAACGTGGTGATCTTCAAAAAACGTTTTTGGAGGAAAGCTTTAAAAGCAAAACCGATTTGGTTTGCTGGTTGCAATCAAGACATGAGAGCTTACTTCCCTATTTAAAGAGCATTTCGGTTTTCAAGTCCATTTGCTTTGATCTAGAGCATTTGCTCTTGCTCAGATTTCGGGTTTCTTCAAGATCTTCTCCAAATTGATAAGTTATTTGCAAAGCAATTTGTGAATGTGCAAGATTTTCCCCCTTTTCATTTTTACTTGTATTCAGGATTTCAAAACCCGATTACAAGTAGCTTTGATTATGTTGTCCTTCCCTTTGGTAAAAAGAGTTAACCTTCTTTTTACAAAAATTACAATGTTGAGAAGTTTTTCCATTTTCCAAGTTGCCAAGATGAGAATGTCCCACTCCATATCTATCCATGGTCACATAAAAAAGTTTGCCATTACCGGTTGGTTTCATTTTTCCCATTACAAGTCCACTTGCAACCGGAATTTTAAAACCCAACTGCAGTTGTATCTTCACTTGCAGTCAACCTTCCAAAACCCGAAATTGATCCAAAATGCACCCAAAAACACTTGAAAATGAGTCTTAAAGGTCCAATTACAAGTGCAAACTTGTGGATACCCATTACACATATGAAGTTGCATGTTTGTGCTCCACAATTGCAAGTTAATGCTCTTGTTTTTCCCACACATATAAAGCAATTTCCAAAACCCGAAATTCACTTGTGAGCCCATTTTTGCATCAATATATCCCTTCCCTTGTCAATTTTGTTTGTACACACGACCTACCAAATCAATAAATTGAGGCATGGGCCTTATTCTACAAGCAGATTCCAAAATTGGTGGATGATACAAAGGAAGAACAATCTTATGATGGAGCCACACAAGGAGATGGATAAGTGACATGAATGGTTGAGAGCATAGAATGCTTTCAAGACAGAGATAGGCTTCTTACTTCAACCTTGCAAAGAACTTCTCTCCTGAAAAGTCAATACTACCCCAACCATGTGAAAGGTTGGAGTTCGTTGGTTAAAGACACAAAGACTATCAAGAGTGCAAGTTCTTGTTACAGTCCAAGATGTCATTTACCTCAATCACAGAGTGTCTTATAGCAGCATGAAGATTTTCAAAACAGAGGATGATGTAATTAGAATTGTGTCTTCGAACACATAGAATAGTTTCAGAATTGTGGTTTTCCTTTTGACAAGTTTACTTGTAAAAAAACAATTTCGTAATTGCAAGTTTATCACTTGCACTTTTGTAATTACAAGTAAGCTGATTACAAGTCAATTTAGAGTAGGACTTGTAATTTTGAATAAGTCTTAGTTAGTAGTTGGAATAAGTCATGGTGGTTGAGAGAACTTCTCAAGTTAGGTAGGATCCTCCCACCATTTTCTCAAGGCTCCTCTCCTATAAATACTTGAGGGGATCTATTGTAATTTTTATCTTTTGGCAATGCAACAAAATTCTATCAATTTGTATGTCCACTCAAAGACTTTGAGCTTAGATGTAAATGAAATTGCTTTCAATAAAAGAGGCAAGTTGTGTTGAGACTTTGTGCCAATTCAAGTTGTTATGTGACGACATTTTCTGGAGTTGATTGTGATTTTTGTTCTATTGTTCAAGAGGGATTTAAAATTCAATCTTGCAGACTTTGAGCTGCTAATTGTATTTAGAGTTATACATTTGGTTTTCAGATTTGGTATTGTAGACTTTGAATTGCTTATCATATTTGAAGCTAGTGTGGAAAGATCGAGTGGGAAGATAGCTTGTAGACTTTGTGTTGTTTCTATTTTTAAGACTTGTGCATGTAAGGTGAAGTGCATCATGTAGTTAGACTTTGAACTGCTACATATTGTGCTTAGTTAGCGGATTATCATCTAAAAAAGGTTGATAGGAGAATAGATAGTTGAAGACTTTGAGCTTTCTTTTTATTTTCCCGTCCCGGGTAAGTGATGGAGGTCTTTGTGCTTTCATGGAAACTTTGCTTCCCTTTATGTTCCAAAAATCCTACAAAAAAGTCTCATTTCTGTATTTGTTGTTATTTATTTCAAAATTGCTATTACTTTTCTGTGAAGAGAAAAGAGTATAGTTTTTCTTGAAAGAAGAAGAAAGACTGTTGTCCCACCCATATTAGACTAGTTTAGGTTGTAGATAGGGGGAGCCTTCCCTAAATTAGGAGAGTATCATACTCACATACTGTGGCTGAAACCACAATTTTGCACATCTTCCCAGGTGTACAAAATTTTCAACCAGCAAATCTCAACCCCTTGCATCTTATCTCACTTGTCTTTGATTTGAACTCCTCCATTTTGTTCGTAGAGCTATCCCCATGTAGCGGTTGAATCCTTGAAGTGATGCCTTGATGTAAAGAAATACTGCTTCAAGCCTCCCAAGCCTTGACTTGTAAACTTTGCCCCTGCTATTGATATTGATAAGTTCAACTCCCCACACCATGCATCCAGCTGCTGGCTCTTGACATGAAAAACAAAGAAATTCTTGTATCAACTACATAAGATATATCTTGCTTTCAAAACTTGTTACCTAATATAGACTCTAGATGTTCTAATTTCTGGTTTTCAGGTGAAAATCAGGTCTGTTATCTACTTATAGATCTGATTTCTCAGTTTTGCAAGTCTAATTTTACTTTGATCTGCTCTTGGTCGTGGATTTTTTCAAGTCATGGATAATCTCTTGCTTCCTCAAGATGGTGGACATTAGCACTTCATCAATTAAAGCACTTATTGCCATGTTGCTGATTTAGCTAAGGCAGAGATAAAATTGATTTCCAGCTTCAAAGTCAGTGACCCAACAAGGTCGTGGATTTTAGCAACCCAAGGAAAAAATGTACCCAATGCTGGGATTTGGGCAGCTCAAGGCAAAATTGCACCCAATGTTGGAGATTTGGGCAGGTGGACGAAAAATGTCACCTATGTCGGGGATTTTGGCAGGTGAAGGAAAAAAATATCACCTATGCCGGGGATTTGAGCAAGTTAAGGAAAATTGTGATCAAGATCGTGGATTTTGGCAAGAAAAGGATTAATTTGATAATGATCATTATTCAATTTTGCCAACTTCAATACTTAGTCTATCCATTCACTTTCAATATCATGATGATCTTCATTCTCCAAGCAAGATAGTTCATCGTTTCTTCTCTCTTCATATATCAACCTTGCTATCTTTCATGATTGACGTGTAGATTTTAGCAAGTCAAGGATAATTTCAAGTCATGAATTGATCACCCTCAATCACTTTCAACATCAAGATCTCCTTATCCACTTCATCAAGGTGACTTCATTGTTAGGGGTAAAAATGTATGTTAGTACGAATAATAATTATAAGTGTGTTATGTGTGTTTATGTTTTGCTATTGCCGAGAGGTTCCCATCGGATAGTTGGGAGTTGGTGACGGTTGGCAACTTGGCCAACCGTCGGGTCTATATAGTGTTTGGTTGGAACCTCGGCAGGGGATCATGTATGAACCATTGGAGACATTGGAATAAAGATATAACTTTCTGGTCTGATTATTATCATCTGTCATTCGTGTTATGATGTACAATTATTTACTTCTATGAATGCTTAGTATATGCAGGTACTGCTGGGTTATTGATTATCCACCACTATACCTTTAGGGCTAAACATTTTGGCGCCGTTGCCTGAACGAACCTGGAGATAACCATGGCGGCAAGCGGAAGTGATTAATGGGCCGACCATTTAACCAGCAATTAATTGTCATGGACAGCGACATGCACGAAGAGAGTACCGCGGAAGAGGAACGAGAGGATCAGTTGACGGCAGACTTGGTGGAGTTGTGGGACGTGCCGGTCACGCAGTACGTACGGCGAGAGGCTCGGGAGAGAGTCGTCTCGGAAGGTACGATACGTGGTGAACTCACCGTCAGCACCCCTGTCTTTGACCTACTCGGAAGTATTCCAAGGTTACTCGCCAGGAATTTGATTGCACTCCAAGACCAAAGGGAGGAAACGACAAAGGAACTTCGACGGCAACAAGTTCTCTGACGGTACGAGGAACGGAGTCATAGGGAGGAAGAGGAGAGGGAGGCTAGTCAGCGCCATACCTCTGGCACTTGATGCCTCTACGGCCGAACAAAGACAGACGTACCACTGCTACCGAAGGAGTAAACGAGGCAACTGTACGGCGATCCCTCCGCATAAAAGAACTGGCCAACAAGAGACGACGACTAAGAGAGGTTGCCGACTCAAGGAGTCCGGAGAAACACAATAGAAGTCGGAGGGTGAGTCGGAGTCGGAGTCGGGAGAGGCAAAAACCGTGTACGTGGAAGGAGTTGGCCGAGGTCGCCACGAACCTGCCACTTCCAGATGTAGCGGAGGAAGATCTCGCCGACCAGGCCCCACACTCGACGTCAAGTGAAGAAGATTCCGGAACCGAATCACAAAGCACCCAATCGGAATTTTCCGAACAAGGAGAGGAGGCGGTACGAGACCTGCACGAGGAAATCGCCACTATTTTCGAAGCGACATTGTCCGGCATTAAAAACTTGTCGTTGTCAGAGGGCATCAAAATAGGAAGATTGGACCCGAAAACCCCAGGAAGGAGGGACTATAGAAGTGAAGGTGACCAAAGCCCGGTTGGCAGGGACCCAACCAGACCAGGAGCGTACGGCACCACCCAGACACATAGTACCTTCCCGGCGTATAGCCATTTCCAGGCACTACATAAAACCGCACAGAAAAGAACGATGGCACACACCCCGGAGAAACAAAAACTTCCAAAATTCATGGGCGACGGATCAGAGGATCCCGTATGGCATTGCAAGACATGCGTTACCATCTAGGAAGCAAATGGCCAGGACGACCGGGACTACTGGGTGAAGGCATTTCCAGCCACCTTACGAGGAATAGCGATTGACTGGTACACAGACCTTGATGCACAGCATAAAACATCCTGGAGTAATTTGAAGAAGGCCTTCGAGGGAGAATTCAAACTCCTACGGGATGACAACGAGATTGTGGCGGAAATTTACAACACCAAACAAGGAAAAAAAGAAAGTGTACGCGCATATAACAGACGACTGAGGGAACTACTGAACAAAATGGAGAACCAACCGGCGGATGGCCTTAAGAAGCGGTGGTTCGTAGAAGGATTGGTACCATCCCTAAGAAGGACAATGAAAGTAGTACCTCCGCCATCGTACGATGAAGCATACAATCGTGCCATGGATATTGAAAGTGAAAACAAGACATCCCGGGGGAAGCGACGGAGCAGCAATGGTGACAGTACAGACGACGACAGCAACGGAGGATCAAAACCAGTACAAGCACTCTGCAAAGATATGATGAGGATGATGGAGGAGTTAAAAGGTGACAAAGAAAGCGGTAGGGAAGGAAAAGAACTATGGTGTACTGACTGCAAGACCGAAGGGCACACTAAAGGAGGTTGTCCCCGAAAAGTCTTCTGTGACATTTGCCAAATAACGGGACATTCCACCAAGGAATGCCCGTACAACTTGAAGGCACGGAGCACACAAGTGCTCTATGCCCAACCCGACCAAACCACACCTCCAAGGCCAACAACAAACCCTGATGCCTCACTTGGAGGAACAGAAACAATCGACGGGGGAGCAACAGATCCAATAATAACACACCAAGGAGCAGGATTCAATACGACGGGAAGGGGCGACCCATGATTCAGTGCAGGAAGTGCAATGAATGGGGTCACTTTGCCCGAGAATGCCAAAACGGAGGTGATGTAGGAAGTTTGTTGTGCAAATGGTGCGGTCCAAGGAATCACGAGGACATAGATTGCCCAAAACAAAAAGGGGTGAACATGCTCGATGTAGAGGGATCAAAGGAAGACATACTGGCAATCACAAGGTTGCAAAATAAGAAAGCCATGTACCCGGATCCTCGCACAGAAAAAGAAAGACTTCAGGAGGCAAGGGCAAATATCCAGCGGGCGATGGCTGGAGAACAGAGGGCCTCGCACTTGGCCGCCGATACGTTGGTCCGGCCGAAACCAAAAAAAATTATCATCAAGCAGACGTTACAAACCACAATACCTGTACGGGTGTACGACCTTCTGCAGACCATGCCACCGATAAGGATGGCTTTGACAAATATAACCATGGACACTACCCCTGGACAGGAACACCAAACGGTGGCAGACCCATGCAGTACGGACCCAGGGGAGGAACCTGGTGCGGATGCCATGAATCCTATGCTACTCGCGGTGGGCGCTGGGCGGAAACCAACAGTAGTAGAGATGGATATAATGGGACAGAAGCTTACTAACACCATTGTTGATGGCGGGTCCAGAGTCAACATACTACCGGAGGGAACTTGGCGAAGCCTTGGCAAGCCTACCCTTTGGCCACCAACCTTCCACCTGGTCGATGCCGACCAACACAGTATCAAACCCCTCGGCACCCTCATGGCACAAAAGGTGGTAATTGGGACGCAGCAGTTCATCCTGGATTTTGTAGTCATTCCGATGGAAAGGAAAGCGTACGGCGCTCTTCTAGGAAGGGGGTGGCTAATCATGGCCAAAGCTAATCACAACTGGAAAAGGAATACGCTCTCAATCGAGAGTGACGGTCATAAGTATGTAATTGATCTCAGGAACCAGTCCGTCAGCAAAGAGCTCGCGTCATCAGACTCCGATTCGGAAGATTCCAATCGATGGGAGTGGGGTTCTGAAGGAGGCAGAGGTGAGAAAGAACCCGACGAAGGAGTACTGGAGTTAGACGGGTGTTTGGAGGATGGAGCCAGCTCGATGGCAGGACTTTTTCATTGGCAAATGGAGGACTATGAGGTCTTCCACCGGAATGTCACATGCTGCAAATATGTGAGTTAGGAGAAGCAAGCGGGGAGACGGAGGAACAATCCTTTCCCCCAGAGTATGGTAGATATCAAGAAGGAATGGCAAGAGTGGATGGCACGCCAGCACACCAGTTTGAAAGGGATAAACCCATCAAGTATGAGGAACGGGATGTGGAGAAGATTAATCTAGGCAACGAAGCAGCACCTCAGATGATACTGGTAGGAGATGATTGGAACCCGGTACTGAAGGCAACAGCCTTCAAGATATTTCTGGAATATAAAGATGTTTTCGCCTGGACCTACAAAGACTTGAAAGGAGTACCACCAGAGCTGTGCGTACATCGCATAACCCTCGTACCAGGGGCCCAACCGGTACGAAGGAGGCCGTATAGGATGAACAAAAACTACGCAGCCAGAGTCAATGAAGAGATCAACAAAATGCTAGAAGCAGGGATCACATTCAAAGTGGAGACAAGTGACTGGGTTTCCCCAATAGTCATCTCCCTTAAAAAAGAAGCTAATCAGATAAGGATATGTGTGGACTTCAGGTACCTAAATGCAGTAACCATAAAGGATCCATTCCCGATCCCATTCACTGACAGTACTCTGGAAGAAGTTGTCGGGCATGAGATGTACACATTCCTAGATGGATTCTCCGGGTACAACCAGATAAGTATCGCGGAAGAAGATAAGTTGAAGACCACATTTGTGGTGGAGGAAGGAGTGTACGCCTATAATCGCATGCCCTTCGATCTATGCAACGCGCCCGCAACCTTCCAGCGAATAATTCTGCACATCTTTGACAAGATGTCAGTAGGAAATTTCAGAGCATTCCTGGATGACTGGTCGATTTTCAGTGATCAAGACACTCATTTGAGGGCCTTGGGAGAGTGCATGGAGAGATGTCGGAAGGCTAGGCTAGCTCTAAACCCAAAGAAGTGCAAATTTATGGTACCACAAGGGAAACTCTTGGGCCACATCGTCTGTAAGGAAGGATTGAAGACAGACCCAAACAAGAAAAGAGTAATTGTCAACATGGAAAGTCCAACAAACGTAACAGGGGTGAAATCATTCCTCGGCCACGTAGGCTACTACCGGAGGTTCATCAAGGGCTTTGCACAGGTGTCGTGACCATTAGATAAGTTGACAAGGAAGGGAGAGCCGTTTGTATGGGGTACAGAGCAAGAAGAAGCCTTCACAGAATTAAAAGACCAACTAGTGAGTGCACCGATATTGGTATACCCAGACTAGAACAAAGAATTTCACGTGCACGTGGACACCTCCAACTTTGCAATTGGTGCTACCCTCGCCCAGGTAGGGACACAAGGACTAGACCATTCCGTCTTCTTCGCAAGTCGACTCCTGTCAAAAGCAGAAAGGAACTATAGCACAACAGAGCGAGAGGCACTAGGGATGGTGTATGCAGTTCAGAAGTTCTGGCACTACTTGTTGGCCACACCGTTCACATTTTATGTGGACCACCAGGCACTAATGTACCTAGTGAATAAACCAATCATTCAAGGAAGGGTAAGTCGGTGGCTACTGCTTTTACAAGAATTCGCCTTCACCATTGTCGTACGGCCAGGGAAGTCCCATGTGATTGCAGATCAGCTATCAAGGATCAAATCAGGAGAACCGGCCGAAGGAGCGAACGAAGACTTTCCAGATGCACACTTGTTCCAAATTGCAATACTACCAGCCTGGTATGAAAAGATAGGGCAGTACCTATCTACTTCCACATTTCCAAGTGAGATGCCTCCAGGGGAATGGAGGAAATTAGCACTAAAGAGCAAAACCTTCCAACTAATTAATGGACTTCTATATAAGATGGGCCCCGACCAAATCTTGAGGAGGTGTGTCATGGAGGAGGAAGTTCACGGTGTACTAAAGGAGGCACACGACGGATTGGCAGGTGGACATATGGGACCAGATGCAACCGCCAGGAAAGTGCTCCTGGCAGGGCTATGGTGGCCAACTCTACACACGGACGCCCGAGAGTGGGTGATTGGATGCGACACCTGTCAACGAGCCAGGAAACCTCTCAAGAGGGACTTCATGCCTCTCTTTCCTTCCCAACCGCAAGAACTATTCGAACGATGGGGTCTGGACTTTGTGGGACCCTTGAAACCAAGTAGCCTACACTGGTGCAAGTACATTGTGGTAGCCCCAGAATACCTCACTAAGTGGGGAGAAGCTAGGGCCTTGCCCGATAACACAGCTTTGAGTACGGCACGGTTCTTGTACGAACAAATTGTCACCAGGTACGGGATACCACTTCGAATCACTAGTGACAGAGGAGTGCACTTCGTCAATCAAGTAATCCGTACCATGACCGTGGAATTTAAAATATTCCATAACCTATCCAGCCCATACTATCCCCGTGCTAATGGACAAGCAGAGGCAACCAACAAAGTGTTGGTATCAATAATTTACAAGTCATGTGGGGTGGAACAAGAAGACTCGGAGGAAAGACTACCAGCTGTACTATGGGCCTACCGTACAACATACAAAGTCACTACCGGGCATACGCCGTTCTAACTCATGTACGGCCAGGAGGCAGTGGTACCAGCCGAGTACATCGTGCCAAGCCTTCGGGTGGCGGTAGAAAATCGATTAGGGGACACCGAAAGCATGAATGCAAGGCTGGATGGGTTGGTAAAGCTGGACGAACGGAGACTGATGGCACAATGGGCGACTGAGGTGGCACAACGTCGGAGGAAGCATTGGCACGACCAGCATCTGCGGAAAGCCAACTTCTAATCGGGACAGTTAGTTTTGAAGTATAACGGTCGGAACGAACTTCGACCAGGGAAGTTCAAGGTCTAGTGGCTCGAGCCCTATAAAATTAGAGAGGTCGGCAGTAACGGATCAGTGAAACTGGCAACTCTGGACAACAATCCGATCAGGGACCCTGTGAACGGTTCCAAGTTAAAAATCTACAGGGAAAGAACTAAACCTGTGATTGGGATCAACATGCTAGGATATGCCACAAGGGGACATTGGACCATTGGTCAAGACAAGGAGATCCAAGAAGATCCAGTAGTACAAGAGGAACCCTATAGGAGGGATGATGATTGGGCAAAGCCCTTAACGACCATAGAAGAACGACTTGTACCAAAAAGGGTGGAAGGTGTAGCAGTTCCCAGGATTCACAAACATCTCACGAATGCGTATTTCGGAGACCCAGCTGTGTGGGTACGGGTCTCAGGATATTGGAAAAAACGAGCGCCATACGAAGGAGCTCGGGAAGGGTACGTTGCATATGACATCGATGAAGAAGCAGAAGCTCGGAGGAAAACTGGGAACCCACTTACAGAAGGGGAGCCGAGAGACCCCGAGGACGAACTCAACCTGGAAGAATATGGGGCAACCTTGGGACCATGTTTAAAAATGGTACTGAAGACAGAGGATCTATTTGTCATCATGTCTGGGGCAGGCGAGATGGAGGCTGGACCTAACTCATTATATCAGGTGATTCCCAACTCAGCTGGACCACCGGAGATCGATGGAGAGAAAGTAAAATGGTACCACCAATGCGAGGCCCGGTACATTGACGGCCGCTACAAGGGTGTGGGACCTGCCCCACTGGTGGACAAAATATGGGATCTGGAGTACGTAGGGACCTGTTGTGCCCAAGAGTGCTACAGAAGATTACCACATGTGTGTACTTGGTTGCACGACTCAGAAATAAAAGTAAGGACACCCAACAATACACGAGGAGTGAAAAGGAGCAATGAGGAGAGAGACCCGGAACCAAATAAGAAATGGAAGGAGGACAAGGGGAGGAATGACGTACTAAGGAAGGAATGGAGGAAAAGGCAGGGTAGAAGGCTGGGGAAAAGAAACCAAAAAAGACAAGGGAATTTCTTGCACGCAATAAACTCGATCAACCAGCCAGGGGTCCACATCAAAAGGCACAAGCAAGCCAAGCAGTACCGAGGTAAACTGAAGGCAAGGAAGCTAATATTGAAAAAACTGTGCCAGACAAAAGAAATAAGACGACTCGTAAAACGAGGGGTCTTAAAAGCTGAAGAGGGAAAATGCAGGGAAAAAGCAAGGAAGGCCAAATCTGCAGGCATTAAAAAATTGGAATGTCAGGCAAGTATAAGTAAACATAGTAAGGAAAAAGTAAGGTTACTGAAAAAGCAAGTATTTTATGTCAAATTAATAAAACACATTTACCTAACCCTAACCCTCAAAAAGGAAAGCGCTTATAAAAGTTGCCAGGAGACCCCATTAGGCACAACGCAGGAAAGAGAACCCACGAGCCAAACAGCATTGAGCAGAACTGTTGGTACGGACGCAAAAGGAGGGCCGAAGGGAGTGACCAATCCGTACAATGTACGGATTACACAGTCTGGAGTGACCAATTCGTACAGTGTACGGATTACCCAACAAGTTATACCGTACGACATACGGATTCAAGACACAGAGGGTAGGAACCATTGTACGGCGTGTGCACAGTCTGGAAGGCAAGTTGAGCCATATGGCGTACGGCTTGCAGAGGTTCTACCATACGACGTACGGATTCAAGGCGTCAGCGAGTTAAACAGGAACCATCGTACGGGGTACGGCACACGAAACACAGCTAAAAGGAAGACGTACTTGTACGGCGTACGCAGCACGAGGCACAAACTGATACTACCGTACGACGTACGGCCTTCCTCCACCGTACGTGTACGACATTCAGCGCATGGTGTTGACGAAAAATGGAGCAAGAACAAAAGGGACCCACCGTACGGCGTACGACTTGACCGTACGGACACGATACAAGGCAGGGGCACACCTTCACTAAACGGTGTCCGGACAACGCAAACCAACGCGTGCGGAAGCAAGGGAAATCCATACGGTGGCAGACAAGGAAGTAGTATGACGGCAACACCCGAGCCGTACGGCAGTGATTTGACCGGGCAATCAAGGCACGAGGGTATAAGAGAGGAAGCGCAGAACACAAGGAAGGGACCGTACAGCGGGCAAACTGAAAGTAATACAATGGGCCGTACCAACTAGCGAGATAATCTGGCAGACGGTTATAATAAGGACGCAGGAAGGGGTTTAGTCAGAAGAACGGGGAAAGGTAGCTACAGTACAACCATGACTGCCACAGAGCCTGCCAGCAACAGGAAAACCAGGAGCAAACCGAAGACAACAAAGGACCCGAAGGAACTCACCGCAGCCAATGTAGCATTCGAAAGTGTGACTAGCAGTGAATGTCGTACCTGGTGGGAGGAAAACCCTCCAAATCATGTGATGAAGGAATCACTTAAAAAAGCACAAGTCGACCACGCTGTGCAAATGCCCATATTTAACATTAAGGAGTTCGAGCCAGTCCTACGGACCATGGTATCCGGTTATAACCCTCACGAGTGTGCTTCAGTCATCCAGTTTCAAGGGCACACAGTGCGGGTTTCATTCAAACCTGAGGATTTCAGGCGCGTGTTTGGCATACCAGATAAAGGAGCAGCTGCTACCAAACCAACCAAAAACCTTACCAAAGAAAAGAAAAAATGGTTGATGGACCTGGTGTGCAGAGACGACCTTACAGAAGAACAGTGGAAGAGCGTCTAGGTCGATAGCAGAGGAATGAAGCGTAGTTTTATCGCACCAAGAGAGTGGAGGATGTTGATGGACCTGGTTAAAAGCCGCCTGACAAGGGCGAGTCGGGCTTCAGATATCGCCATATGGATGATTGGGTTAATGAAAAGGGTCAGATGCAGGAAAGTGTACAACTAGGGGCAACTCCTGCCAGAACGCATCCACGACTTCCTAAGATTAGAACACAAAGCATTCTACATGTGCCATCATGCCATCAGTCTGTTCCTAGATGCAGTACGCCTAAAGGTACCGCCAGAGGGTTGGTGGACGTTCGAACCTCACGGACGGGTGGAACCAAATAAACCCACTATGTACTACTACATTCACCTGGACACCCTTGGCGACACAGCGCAACCCACACGGAAGAGGAGGAAGCTAGACACATCTGTGGAAGTGGAAGAGGGTAGCAGTACTGAAGGGTCCGAGGAAGTGGAAGAAACAAAAGAACTGGAAAGTGGAGATGAAGGGTTCCATCTGTCGGAACACACCACCGTAGAGGAAGAGGAGGAAACAGAATCACGCCAACAGGAAGAAGATGAAGAAGAGGAGCAACAGGGGGGATTGCGGGCACAATGGAAGAGCACGAGGGTAAAGTTTATGCCCTCAAAATTAGCCTCGGCACACCTGGTACCTCAGGAGGCACTTGCAGTCGCCAGCCCCGTAGGAGATGTACGACCTGTGGGGGTACTATTCCAGAAGATTAGCGGAGGGGAGCCGCCTGCACAACGACGAGTATCGTTGCCACAGATCAGTTTAGCCATACTAGCAACAGAAACTGGTACGACGGAAGTAGGAACTGGTACGATGGCAGTAGAGACCAGCACAGCGGCACCAGGAACGAGTATGGCGGGAACTGGTACGAGGGCAGTAGAGACTGGTACGGCATCAGCTAACTTAGAGGCAGCCCTGGGTACTATGACAGATGAGGATATAGACGCGTCGTTGGACGGGTGGCTACGACAATTCGCGCTTGCCCCACACCTGGCCCCCTCCCCCGCACCACATAACATGGCTATCAGGCCCGACGTGACTCCAGATAGCGAGGTCACGATCCCAGATGAGGAGAGACCCACTGATCAGACGCAGCAGGGAAAGGACGAGCAGAGCAGTGGCCTGGAAGGGACTTTCACTGGACTCCATATCACACTACCTGATCCGAGTGACCCAGCAGGCTCACTCAGACGATTCCTAAAGGAGCTGCAAGGACTCTCGGATGTTGCACGCAGCATGGCTCAGCTGACTGGACAGATGGAGGTTGGTAATTCAGCCGACGCTACACAACTGTGTCATTTTATGGCACAGGGGTGCAAAGATGAGTTCACGCAGCACCTCGAGCAGCAGGGATGGCCGGATAATAGTACACCTGAGATGATTCAGAACTGAGCCCACAGGCGCGTGATAGGAGGCTCAGGTACCTTAGGCACCACTTTCTGCAGTATGGAGGGAACTTTTCGCGAGGTGTACTTACAGATGCGGCAACATCAAGTGGAGAAAGAGGCCCAACAGATCTACATAGTAACCCTGGAAAAAGAGAGCAGGAAGCAGACAGAGTTGGCCACAATTGAAAAGAGCCTGAGGAAGGAGATGGAAATGAAGATGACTACATATGAGGCCCGCTGCAGCATGCAGGAGAAGGAGGCACAGGCATTGGCAGCCCAGGTGGCGACGCTCACTTCACAGCTGGAGCAAAAAGATGGAAAGCTGATGGAAGCTGTTCACATGGTAAAGAAAGCACGGGAACGGCAGTTAATGGCAGAAAAGAATCTGAAAACTCAGGCCGGGCAGCGACCTCAGCCTACTACCACTACAGGGACGCCTCCTCCCTCTTCTCAGTCTTAGCCATGTTTTATTTCAGTTTCTCTTGTCTGAGTCGTCTAGAAGACGACTACATTTTTTGGGGGGATAATGTTAGGGGTAAAAACGTATGTTAGTACGAATAATAATAAGTGTGTTATGTGTGTTTATGTTTTGCTATTGCCGAGAGGTTCCCGTTGGGTAGTTGGGAGTTGGTGACGGTTGGCAACTTGGCCAACCGTCGGGTCTATATAGTGTTTGGTTGGAACCTCGGCAGGGGATCATGTATGAACCATTGGAGACATTGGAATAAAGATATAACTTTCTGGTCTGATTATTATCATCTGTCATTCGTGTTATGATGTACAATTATTCTGTTCTATGAATGCTTAGTATATGCAGGTACTGCTGGGTTATTGATTATCCACCACTATACCTTTAGGGCTAAACATTCATTATCATTCATCAAGGTATTAAGATTGCCTTCACTCAACATTGCTTTCAAGGATCTTCAATCATTTGACCTCCACAAGTCGTGGATTCTGGCAAGTCAAGGATAGAAATCATCATTTACCTCCTTGGTCAGGGATTTGAGCAACTCAAGGAAAAATGCTACCATGGTCATGGATTTGAGCTAGTCAAGGAAAAATACCTCCTAGGTCGTGGATTTTAGCAAGTTAAGGAAAATTGCCTCCTAAGTCGTAGATTTTAGCAAGTCAAGGAAAAATGTAATGTCCCCTAATGGGATATTCCTATAATTTTGCCTAAGCACCTTGTAAATGCACAGGTCTGCTGTTTATATTAATCTGTTCTGCTGCCTATACTCGGATATATCGGTGTATGAGAATCCTTTCTATTCTATCAAGTCTGGTTTTCTGGTTATTGATTTAACATTTCCTCTTCTTTTCCTTCGATGCCTGCTTGATTATTAATTGTAGATATGCATTTGTGTTCTGATCTCTTTGATAATGTTCATATCATTCTCCCAAATCTTCTTATAATTCTGATTTACATCTGCTCCTAAATCTGCTTTTAATGCTTCAGATATTTTGTTTTATTCCATGGATCCTTCCTTCTCAAATAGAAACTTCTCTCCTTTATATCCTCCAATGTGAATGAGAGTCACACCTCTTCATTTTGGTCACAACATTAGCACCCTTCAAAGGGTCACAACCTTTCATCATCTCTGCCCCTTTGAAAGAGTCACTTCCTTATCTTCTTCCCATTAATGCTTCCTTAATTCCTTTGCTCCCTTCTTTTTCCCCTATCCCTTTTCTCCCCAAATGAATTTCTCCTGTCCCTTTTATATCTCGTGTTTGAGAGAGCCGCAACTTTTCATTTCATGCCTTTTTGCCCTTTTTTCCTTGAACGCCTAGGGTTTAGACTTATTGGCTATTGGGTTTGATATCATAGCAGGGACATGACAAGTACCAACAGGGTTATTGGATACCCTCAGTTTGAGAACCTGGGATGGACTCAAAAAAAGATAACAAGTTGTTTCAGATCCCAATCTAAGGTTGTTATACTCTGTCTCTGACAGCTAGGCATTATCGCTGGAAAGGAATCAAAGAATTTTCTGTGCTTATACAAAGGAAATAGAAATGATAGCAGCAAACTGCATCAGAAAATGTCAGTTAACCTCAGTCAACACAATGGCACCATTTCAATTTCTAGGGAAATTACTGTTTTGCAATTTATGAATTTCAAACGAAAACCTAGGAACTACTAAATGATATTTCTGAAATAAAATCAAAGACTCAAGTATCATATTATTATATATACAGCAAAATAATACATTCTGATCAAAAAATGGATGGCACATTAGTAGATGGTAACAGCAATAGCAATTTGGAGAAGGGTGAACCAGTTAGGAGTTTCCTGGAGAGCACAGGAGTAAACAGCAGCTTTGATCCTCTTCTGCACAGTAAAAGCAATCACATTTTGTGTCCTGGTAAAAGAATTAAATCTCTGCATGATCAGAAAGGGGAGTGTTTGAGAGCAGTTTTGCATCTTCCATGTGATAGGGTTTTTTGAAAACCTCTTCTAAACAGCCAAAGGCTCGTGCATGTAAATGTGCATGTGGAGGAGCCACTGCTGGCTGATAAGTTTTACAAGGACTTTAACTCTTTAGACCTTTTCCATTGCTGTGGGGATTTCTGTAAACAGCAAATTATTTCACTCAAATCCATCACTGGCCCCCATTTTAATTGAGCAGAAGCTAGTCTTCTTTCAGATTCCAATAAGGATGAACATTGAATTTCTGATGAAGGATTTGCTCAGAATATTGATTCTCCCAATATGCGTCCTGTTGTGACCTAATCACACATCACCCCATCCCAGATGGGGAGCCCCTAATTTTTAGGCCCTCTCGGTCATTTGGTTTTGTTTTTTGGGGCCTTTTGGTGGCAATCTCATCAGTCTCTTTGCTTCGCAAGTGGTCAGGGGTTAAATTGATTAAGTTTGCTTTTCGTTTGAGTGAATTTGATGAAGTCTAGGGCTTGTTTTGTCAATTTTAGGGTTTCTACTTTTAGTCCTAGACTTTAGGGGTTTCTATTAGGGTTTTTGAAAAACTGAACATATAACTGGAATCAAGACCCTTCAAGGAACTTCCTAGTAAAATTTGAGCCAAAACAGAGCAACTTTCTATTTTTAGAAAGTTCCTATTTTTTAGGGATTTTGCTGAGTCCCGAAATGTCTTCATTTTGCTAAAAATCAAACTTACTATTTTTAGTAAGTTTCTATTTTTAGTAAGTCATTCCTTTGTCCTGTCTTGGGGTCTAACACTGACATCTTGAAAAGTTTCTATTTCTGGAAAGTTCATTTCTAACAGGACCATTCAGACAAGCAGCAAAGATTGAGCATTCACGACTATTCCTGAATCCAGAAGGTTTGAAAAGCAAACAAAATCACTCAAAAAATGGCTAAGTGTTGGAAATCCATTCCTAAAAAGAAAGGCTCAAGAAATTCACCTAAGTCCGGAAGAAGCAAGATTGAAATTCCCTTGCCCGGAGGAATTCACACCCAACTGCCAAACAAGGCGCTAAACTGGAGGTGTCATGGAGGATTCAAAAATCACAAAATTCCATGACATATGCAAAAATCTGCCCCAAGCCAAGGTAAGGCGCCAGAACTCAATAGTCATGGAAGGAGAAAAAAATGTTGAATTCCTTCCTTAGGGTGAAATAGAGCCTAAAAGAGACAAAGGGTGCCAAAACCAATGAGTCTTGGAATTCATAGTAAATCGATGAATTTCTTGCCTTAGTCAAAATTGTGCCCAAGCACTGTGGAGGGTGCCAAATTGGGGGGTGCAAGGAATCCATGGAAATGTTGAAATTCCTTGACAAGTGCAAAATGCCGCCCTAGGGAGATGTAGGGCGCTAAACTTCAATGGTCTTGGAAAACGGTGCAAGGCATGAATTTCCCTCCTAAAGACTAAAATGCACCCATGTCCTGGTCAAAACGCTAGAAGGGGTCAACGTGGAAAGCATGAGGAATGATGAATTCCATGGCCAAGTCAAAATCGCGCCTAAGTATGATGAAGGGATGATGGAAAATCCAAACGAAGTATGAATTCCTCCGCACATGGAAAAATCCGCCCTACTTCTCAAGAGGGTGCCAAAATGGTATGCTCAAGGAAAATGGACAAAACAATGAATTCCTTCCTCAGGTGAAAATTCCGCCCTAAGACATGGAAGGGCGCCAAAGTGGAGCAGTCGGGGAAGGATTAAAAAGTTGTGAATTCCTTGGCTTAGGTAGATTTGCGCCCTAGCAACTAGGAGGGCGCCAAACAAGGGAGATAAGTGAAAGATTGCAAAATGAGTGAATTCCTTCCCCAGGGACAAATGCTGCCTAGGAATGATGGAGGGCACCAAAGTGGAGTGGTCAGGGAAGAATTGAAAAAGTGTGAATTCCTCCATCTATGCAAAATTCCGCCCATGTACATGAGAGGGCGACAAAATGCCTAGGCTTTGGAAAATGTGTAAAGGAAATCATGATGAAATTCCAAGACAGTGAATTCCATGCTTAAGCTTGAAAACTTGAAAAATTATCTTAGGCATGAAAATCCAAGGGTCAAGGAGGAATGAAAAGCAGAAATCCCCTCGGGATATATTTTGAAATTTCATTTTTAGACACCGGATCTTATCAGAATCCGGAAATTTCTACAGATTTGGAATTGTGAGAGATTTCTCTCTCTAATGGACCCAGGTCCTAAATTTTAGGAAGATCCCTAAAAATAGGATATGTTGGAGAAGCATGGAAAATTCCTTCCGAAGCAGGAAAAGTCAAGCCAAGATAATAAATCAGGTGAATCTTGAAGAATATTCCATTTTCCCTCCAAAATTTGAAAAAATTGGAAATAAATGAGTTGGCAAAAGAATATTCTAATTATGACGCATGACTTAGTGCATTAAGAGAAATTTCCAAATTCGAACTCAATTACAAGGGAAGTTCCATTTGCATGGCGCAGTGATTGGGAAAGTATGACGCATAATAAATTCAATTGCCAAACTAATGCCTCCCAACTTAGCAGCACAATTTGAAGAATTCTATATAAGCATGGAGATGCATTTCATTTCTCATGTGCAGGATTTAAGAAAGAAGAATTGGAGAAGTGAAGAAAGGTCATACTTAGTGGATTTTTCATCATTTTCAAGGTGCTATTCAGGATGGCGGAACCAAGCAAGGCGGCTACCATCACCACGCAAGCATTGATCAAAGCAGAGATGAAGGGCTTCCTTCCTATTTCCCAGATGAATTCCAGGTGGAAGGAAATCAGCGATACAAATTTGGGCACATTCAACCTGGCTGCCTTCAAGATCAGAATGTTCGGAACAGTAGTATATAATCCATCACCAACAGTTGTCAAGTTTGTCAAGAGTGGAATTGTTGCGACGGTTGGTTTTCCTCCTGCTATTCAATGTCCAGATTTGATTCTGGAATGTGCAAAGCATTACAATCCGGAGCGGAAGACAATTTCAACGTCAGATGACAGGCTGTTGGCGACGTTGACTCTGGAATCAATTGGTGAAGCTTTCGGAATTCCTTCACACCATTCCATGACATACAGGACCATTAGCGGAGCTCAAGTAGTGTATGATGTGGGTCCTGCCAGGTGTGCTAACATGATCAACAAACAATAGTTGTTGAAGCCTAGGCTACATATCTCCAAAATGTCAAAGACTCTCACTATCTTTGAATTCAAACAAGAATATGTGGACCTGATAAAGATGCTTAGCAGGGTAATGGGATGTTCACATACTGTGAATTTTGAAACATGGATGTTCTTCTACATCGGCGAGATCGTGAATGCAAACGGGCTAGTCAATTGGGCCAGATTGATTAGCCATTACTTGCACGAACAGCTGAGGAACTTATATGCTTCTTCATGAGCTCCTACGTAATTTATATGCTTGCACGAAGGGGAGGATTTGATAGTCTGCCAGCAAGTGGAATCATGGGTTGCGGACTAGTACAGCTGAAAGTGCATGTGTTATCCTCAGTTGCATCTTCACAATGTTAGTTCTTACAAGCTAGCAAACGGCACCTTCACTATGTACTTGACGCGACTTATGCAGAAACAATTGCACGTAAGGGTGTCGCCACAAGCAAGGGCCCTAGTTCAGAAGTATGGAGCCAGGTTCTTACAGTTTCCAAAATTCACCTACATCGGGACGCGGGGATTCACATTCTAGTCATACAAATTGCCAAGGTATCCATCTGACAAATTCATACTACTAGAACTCATGAGGCAGTTAACAGCCTATGATCAACTATAGAAGAAGAAGAAGAAGTCTATTGAATTCCCAGTTGTCCTAGGTGATTTCATGGAAGTGTGCCCAGGTTTGGAAGCAGCTGAGAATGCAGCGAAGGAGTTTGCATTCTATCGCCTACCATTTTATATATCCAGAGCTCAGTATGATCCTTACCGCCAAATCAGAAAGGTTGCTAGTATGAAATTCATACACAAATTTCACTTAGAAGATTATTGGGCAAGTGTCGAGGATGACCTTGAGGTCCGAAGGAAAATGTATTCCAGACTGCTCCTTGACACCATCAAGATAAGTGAAATTTACCAAGTGTCGGATCAGGTGAAAGAGGATTCGGACCTAACGCAACCTGAATTTGAGAAAGTGAAAGATCAGCCCATTCAGCTACCAGACTAGTCAGAGCCAGAAATTGATGATTTGAATATCCTGACTAGACTAGTGCTAAAATTCACTAAACACTGGGTTGATCGGCAGATAAGGAAGTTGACGGAAGGAAATGTTCATTTGACATATTAGTTGATAGGAAGTCTAGATTCCCACAGTGAAATAACTGAAGGATCTTCGCAGGCCCAGGCAGAAGGAGAAGTTTGGCTTGATAAAGGAAAAAGTGCTCCAAACAAGCCAAGGACAGCAAGGAAGAAAGATATCCAGTAGGAAGTTCATCATGAAGCCCAGTATGAAATCCATCAAGAAGTTCAACAAGAAATGCAACAAGAAGAACCTCTGCAAAAGAGAGCAAGGGTAGAAAGGGTGCAGTCACCGGCAAGTTCTTCCAGTGTACAAGCGGTAGAGATGTTCGCACAGGAAAATCTAGCGGATCCACCTCAGGCAATACTCCAGCACCAAATATACTTAGCATTAGTGCTTCACACAGGCCCAATCAGCCGAGAGGTCAAAGACAAGAAAGTCCTCCACACCAGGAAGAGACTCGTCAAGATAGTTTCGTAGAAGCCATCCTTGGCGAAATGGAGGAAGAATCACAAGAGCAAGAGCACATGGAAATCCATAGTCACTCCATTCCAATTTCTGATTGGTTGATAGATAGACTGAGGAGGGAGCCGGAAAAAGAAATTGATCTAGCTTAGGAATTAGAGTTGTTGAATAGGATGGATCAGTCGATAGAAAAGAAGGCTCCCCGGAAATTTTCCAAGGTCATGAGGGATGAATTTGGATCCCGGACCTTGCACATAGTTGAGCCTGCAATGGATAAGGACAGGAATGAAATTAGGCAGGAAGATTATGTTATTAGACGGGTTGATCTTGGTCCTGCTTCCACGAGACAAGTAATTGGGGACTTTGAAGGATTTTCCTTAGCCATGAAGGAAATGATGTTGAAGACAAAGACAAAATGTAAAAGGCTGAGGGAAGAAAATAGAACTTTATGAGAGTACGTTAGAAGTCTTAAACAGCCACTCAGGGAAGCAAGTCCTTCATTCATTCCTCCTCCTTCCCTCCCTAAGGAAATCATTAAGGACACAGAGGTTATTAGAGCAATGGCACAAAATTCCAGGGAATGGGTAGAGGATGTCTACACTGAAGCAAGAAAATTCATCGAGGACTTGTCTCGGCTTCATTCAAAGTTCGTAGCCCTTCTAAACAGATTGGAGGTAGCCGAAGGATTGTGGGAAGATGTTCACATATATCAAGACTTAACCATTCTGCGGCTCAGGGCTCTAACGAAGATTCTGAGGCAAACACTAATTGATGGGAAAGTAATTCAGGAGAACGAGGTATATGACTTTCCTCGGTGGTTATGCGCTATTTGCTCAGGAAAGAACAACTTTGATAAATTCAGCATGGAGTCTTTAACTTTGAAAGGCTCAATCAAAAAGGTGCAGGAAGAAATCATCAATGCAATTGAAGCATTGTTCGCAAAGAAGCTCGATGAGAATGAAGTAACAATGAACTCCCTGAAATCTCAGTTGCACAAGTTCTTCTTCGTAGGTTCATTCACTAAGGAACATTTTGCAAATGTTTCTTCATATTCTAGTACAATGAAGAGGACACAGGAAATCATGATGGAATGGGAAAACTTCTTCTCCAAGAGCGAAGAGGAAATTACCTTGATGGAGTTTGATATTGAAAATATGCCAAGTATCTCCATCGGAGAGCTAGAAGCCGTCATCAGTAAATTCATTGCATATGCAATAAATGAACGGGATAATGGTCGTCCATTCTTAGACGAGAATCTTTTGATTGAGTAGTGGCGGTGCATTTACTGCTGGAATATTTTGACTTAGTGGCAGCCCGGTCAATGCATGTTGAATGCACGAGGAATCTCTTTGCATGCAGCCGTCTTATTAATGGTTTTGTGACAGATTCTCTACGCATGTAGCCATCGCATGGGGAATGATAGGCATTTACTTCCTGCATGGGAATATTTGTTGCATTTTGGGCAAGCTTAATGTAATGGGGTGCATTTAATGCACAAATGGATGCCATTTTTGGGCTATTTGGAATTAATTGTATATGGGCATGATGGGTATTAATTGTTGATTCCCACCTTGTTGCATCTTGAGTGGAGAATCTTTCAGGGTAAAACCCTAACTAGGGTTTGCATGTGGTCAAGGCCAGAGGCCTATTTAAAGGGGTGACCCCCCTCATTTGTAAGAGAGGAGAGATTGTTCTCTGAGATTGTTGCTAAGAGTTTTTGAAGCAAACACTTAATACATTGTTCCATTGTTGGTGTGTTCTTGTGTTGTTTTGGAGCTCGCATGGTCTCACTCTCTTCATAGATTAGATTTGCTTTCATGTTGTTAGATGAACTGGATTTGATAGGATTGCTTGTTGCAAAATTCGTGCTCATACTTTTGGTGTGCAACTGATTGTTGCATACTGTGCAAAGTTAGCATGAGCCTCCGTTAAATGTTTATGTTTAACTTCAATTATCAGTAGAGATTGTTCAATTTGATGGTTTCTCTTGGTAATTTGAAAATCTTTAACACACCCTCTGAAGATTGCACCGCCTTCGTGTAGTTGTGCATTTTTGGCAAAGCGAAGTGTGGTTGGATTTTGCATAAGTAATCCTGTCTCCGTGTTCGTAGGATTAGATTAACCTTAGTCTAGTTCTCTAAACCCTTTTCTTCATTCACTTTTCTGCATATTTTCAAATCTAAAAATCAAAAAAAAATTGAGCTTTCATTACAAATCATTTGCATAGAAATCCTTGAACTTGCGTAAATTTGTTATCCTCTTCAAGTGAATGCATAAGGCCCCCTTGGGTTAACAGCAAACCCATCAACTAATTGAGTCACATCCACGCGCATAAGGAACCTTGGAGTTAGCCATTTGAACTTTCTTGCAATCTTAGCATACGGTATAACTTTGATCAAGAGAGAATAGAGTGACCGTTGGTAAACTTTATTCTATGTTCGGTGTAGTCCTAAAAAACACGTCAACGCGTCCAAGACTCCAAGGTACTAGAATGCAAATGAAGCTCAAGCCCAGAAAGTTACTTTCTCCCTCTCTAAAGTAGCAAAAGAGGAACCTGAACTATTGTATAAAATTGATTGACAATGACCTTTACAGTAGGCCTTTGGTGTGACAACACCTAGGAAAGAAACCTACATATGACGACTTTGTTCACCAGATGCAATCTACATGGAGTGAAATTATGGAACCTTCCCTGTCTTTGCTGGATGGTTTTTTTCTTGGTCACATATCAGACTTTTGACAACCGCAAATTTGTGAGGAACAAGGGACCTTAGTTTTTCAGAAATCATGGTGTTTTGGTGTTCCCTTGACCCCTTTTTGGATCCAATGGTTGCTTCAATTTCTAAGATTCCAATATGAATCCACTTGTACAACCTTCCAATGGCAATGAGAGAACATCGCATGATTCACATGTTGGTTGAAAAAGCAGTTGTTTTTATCAAAATTGATGAGGATTGATATGATTCACTGAACAAACTTGTTAGGATTTGTGCCATGCTGGATGTCTCCAAACTGATCTTCCACTGCATTAGAATCTTGTCTTCTCAGGGTGTTTGGACTCAATTTATTAATTATGAACTGATGCCTTTCAGATGTTTTCAATGTAATAATGTGGGGTACAAGGTGGAGGAGTGTAATTTAAAGTTTTATTCATGATCTTTCTCTATCCACATGAAGAAATGGACTTAGAAATCAAGTATCTCAGATCCTGATTTTGTTTGGAGAAACCATGGGCGATTCTGATGAGAGTCTTTCTTCCCTTCCAATCAACAGCACAAAAGGAAGCAGGCAGACTAAAGTGGATTCTTAGAAGCTTGAGGGCGTAGGTCAGTTGGAGAAGCTGGTTAAAATTTCCTGTGTTCTCACAAAGATTTCCCCAGCCGATCAAACATAGGACATTATTCCAAAAAGGTAGTATTCATGAATTTTTGTATCAAAGCCCCATTGCATGCTTGGTCAGCAAGAAATTTATAGTGACAGTCAATGAAACCCAGAGAATGCCTTAGGGTAGGGTAGACATCTCAGAGGCAAAAAGATCTGCAAAACTTATCTCCCTACTCTAGGAGATGTCTCTAGCAGGAAAGGGATGTTCCCTGACATCTTCCGATGCCTCCCCTCAAAGGATATCTCCTGCTACAAAATGAAAGAGAAGAAATTTATTCAAAAAGTAAATAAAATATCCTAAGCCCTAAAAGATCAAAAGATCCTGTCCAAATATTTCTTATTCATCCAAACAAAGAAAACATGCAAAAACATTATATGACTTTGAAAAGAAAAGAAGAGCAAGCTCAAAATAAAATTGCAGGTTTGAGCCAGTAGGAAAATTATCACACAGCACAGGGCATCCTAGAAGAACATCCTTGTTTGTCACTTCTCATTTAATGTTTGAGTCATGATAGTTCATTTTGATTTTTAAACTTTTTACTTTTGTAATTGTGTTTCAATTTCAGACGTATCATACCCCCATATTCTTGTTGTGACCATTTCACACATCGCCCCATTAGGATGGAGACCCCCTCTTTTTCTTGGGTTTTGCTTTCCCTTAGTTAGGTTTTTTCTCTCCTTGCTAGGTGTTTTGAGTGAGTGAGTGATCGCCTGGACTGGGTAGATTAGGGTTTCTTTCAAAGCTGAGTGAAGCCTGGTTTTAGGAGGTCATTTGTTGTCTGCCTTGAGCCCTAGGGTTGTCTTAGAGGGGTTTTACCTCTCAGGAGATTGAAGATGGATAGATTGTGCAAAAGAGATGAAAGGTCACAGGTCGGGGTAGGTCGAGAGTGTTGGTTCTCAGGTCAAAGTCTTGTCTTCCTCTAAGTCGGAGTCGATTAGGCAGTCAGTGACCAAGGGAAGATTTAGGAGGTGATTTCAGGGATTTTTGAGCAAATTGACAAAGATGTGGAAGGATACGCACCAAGGGTTGAGTCCAGGACAAAGTCAAGTAATTCCAAAATGAATCAGGCCTGGAATCAAGAATTTCGCTCCTGACCCTTCCAAAGGGTCCAAGGCGAAATTCATATTCCTCTACTCTACCCCTTGTCTTAACCAAGTTTGAAACTTCTACTGCATGGTGTGGAGGACTAGGATGTATATTTTCCTTAGGGAGAAGGTTTGAAGCAACGAAATAATGGAAATTAGCCTGGAGGAGGAAATTCGCTCCTGACCCTTCCAGAGGGTCTAGGGCGAAATCCTCATCTAACCCTCTATTTTTTGCCTAAGACACTGGAAAGACCTTGTTTCAAGCTAAGTAAATGACAAATCGACATGATGGTGATAGGGAGAGGTGAATTTGATCAAGTTTGAAGTGAGTTGAGTAGGAAAGAGGTGTGACATCAACCTAATTTTGTGAATTTCGCTCCTAACCCTTCCAAAGGGTCCAGAGCGAAATTCTTAGGAGTCACCTTTCTTCTCCTTGTTTGCATTGAAAGCCTTGTTTCCTGGGCATGGTAAAGGCAAATTGATATGTTCTAGCCCTAGGAAGTGATTAAAGATGCTAGAGAGTGTGGATTTTGTCCAAGGCATGAATTTTGCTCCTGACCCTTCCAAAGGGTCCAGAGCGAAATTCACTTTTTCTCCACTTGGCTCTTTGATATGACCAAGATTGTTGACTTTTGAAGCATAGTTGAGAAGGTTTTGATGCATGATTGCCTTGGAGAGGAGGTTTAAGGCTTCGAAATGGTGGAAATTAACCTGGAAGGAGAATTTCGCTCTTGACCCTTCCAAAGGGTCCAAAGCGAAATCCTCAATTTAACCACCTTTTTTGGCCTTAAGACCTAGGTTAGCCTTGCCTGGAGCTAGTTTGATGGTAGATTGTCTTGATTGCGATAGAAGGAAGTTGAATTGATCAAGTTTGAAGGAGAATGGGATGAAGGAAGTGAGAAGATCAAGCCAAGAATGAGGATTTCACTCCTGACCCTTCCAAAGGGTCCAGAGCGAAAATCCTTGTAGACCTCAATTTCTTCCTTGTTGAGACCAAGTCCTTAGTTTTTTGAGGCATGTTTGGAGGTGTTTGACATGTTCTGGCCTTAGGGAGTGATAAAAGGTGGAGGAGATAAAGAATTTTAGCTTGAAGCATGAATTTCGCTCCTAACCCTTCCAAAGGGTCTAGAGCGAAATTCTTGAAAACACTCATTTTCTCCTTAGATAAAGTCAGGACCTTGGTGTGGATGCAAGGAGAGTGATGTAGGTTTGCCTTCTAGAGAAGATTGGAGTTGGAAGAATCAAGAATCAAGCTCAAAACAAGATTTTCGCTCCTAACCCTTCCAAAGGGTCTAGAGCGAAAATCTCAATGAACCTCATTTTTCTTCCTTGTTTGATCAAATTCTTAGTATCCAAGGCATGTTGGAAGAAAGATGGACATGTTCTTGCCTTAGGGAATGTTTGAAAGAAATAAAAGGTGGAGAGTATCCAAGGCATGTTGGAAGAAAGATGGACATGTTCTTGCCTTAGGGAATGTTTGAAAGAAATAAAAGGTGGGGATTTTGTCCTAGAAAAGGAAATTCGCTCCTGACCCTTCCAAAGGGTCCAAGGCGAAATTTCATTAAACCACCTTTTTTCCCAATTTTATGCCAAGGCTAGTGCAGACCAAGATGAATTGCGATTGGAGGTGTCCCTAGGAATGACTTTGAGTTGCTAGTTATCCATGAATTTGAAGGAATTGAGCAAAAAAACATGAATTTCGCTCCTGACCCTTCCAAAGGGTCCAGAGCGAAATTCCTAAGATTACCTATTTTCCTTGCAGGTCAAGTCAAGCTTTTGGTTTTTATGGCTTGGATGGGTGTGAGGAGGTGTGTTCTTGCCTTTATGAAGTTGATTGAGGTTGAAAGGATGAAGAAATGAGCTTGAGCTCAAAACAAGATTTTCGCTCCTGACCCTTCCAAAGGGTCCAAAGCGAAAACCCTAAAATCCATCCTATCCTCCAAATTTTGTGCCAAGTCAAGGTCTAGACCAAGATGAGAGAAGCCCTTAGGATTGCCTTTGAAGGATTTTTTACCACCAAAAATGTAAATTTTGAGCTAAGAATTGAATTTCGCTCCTGACCCTTCCAAAGGGTCCAGAGTGAAATTTTGGTTAGGTCTTGTCCTTAGCTAGGATTTTGAGCGAAAAATTCTTTTCAAGCCTTTTGAAGATCAAGCGAATGTTGCCAGGTTGAGAAATAGATCCAAATGAAGGAGTTTAGAGGAAACAAAGTGAAAGGAATGGACTTGAGTGAAAGAAGACAAGCAAAACATGAATTTCGCTCCTGACCCCTTCCAAAGGGTCCAGAGCGAAATTCTTCAAACTACCTATTTCCTCCTTGTGTGAAGTCAGGGCTTTGATTCCTAGGGTGTGATTAAGGTTGGAATGATGTTATCTAGCCTTGCAAGATGAATTGAAGTGAAGGAGATGAAGAATCAAGCCTAAGACTTGAATTTCGCTCCTAACCCTTCCTAAGGGTCCAGAGCGAAATTCACAAAATATCATGTTTCCTCCAAGATTGTGTTGAGCCAAGTTAGTGATCAAGGTGGATTGGGCTTAGAGATTGCCTTAGAGGGGATTGTGAATGAAAGAAAGGTGAATTTTGACCTAAAGGATGAATTTCGCTCCTGACCCTTCCAAAGGGTCCAGAGCGAAATTCTCATGATCACCTAATTTACCCATGGTGGAAGCTAAAAAATTGAATCCCTAGGCTTTGTTGAACTAAAACTAGCATATGCTCACCTTTAAGAGAAATTTGGAGTGAAAGAAGAACGAGGCAATTGAGACCTAATCAAGGAAATCGCTCCTGACCCTTCCAAAGGGTCCAGGGTGAAATCCTTTTGAAATGCCTATTTTTCACTTTGTTTGAGCTAGGCAAAGGCAAGTTGCAAGGACATATTGACAAGAGCATGAAGTGGTGAAAAATCAAGGTTGTGAAGGTGTTGATAGATGGAGTAAATAAGCCTAGGTGAGATGTTCAAGCAAGCCTCATTGGGGTGATTTAAGCCTTCCTCATACCATGAGCATTTTAAGTGCCTATAAAGAAAGTGTGCCTTCATCAAACTTTGAAGAAACTCTAGCATCTTCTAGGCTTACCTATATACTCTCATTAAATTGCTAATCAAACCTCATTTGTGGGAGTAAGGCAAATTCGCATGATCTAGGCACTTGTAAAAATGGATTAATTAATTTCTTTTAAGCCTTAAAATCAAAAAATTTCATACTTTGGCGCTCAATACATTTTTTTGTACTTTATTGCTAAGTCGGCCATGCTTTAAGATGATTTTATTTTATTTTTTTCACACATTTATCAAGTCAGCCTATTTGACAAATGGTGAAAGCGCCCTATAAAGGAAAGGTGTAATTTTGAAATCATTAATCATTCATTCATTCTTTCCTATGCGAATTTGAAGAGCGGAACTAGAGGTGCAGATTTCAGCAGACTTAAGCGAATTTCTTGATTAAAGAAGACTGGCTAAAAGCTGATTGAAGGCTAAAATCACCAAGGGAGAACCTGAAATTCAGATCAAAGACCTTTCGTCCAGCAAATCTTCATTTTTCTTTATCCATTTTTTCAAGATTGATAGCTAGAAATCAAGGAGAAGGTACGTACAATCAGATTTTTGACAGCATATTGAAGATTTGATTCAAATTTCTATATTAATCCTTTGTGAGGTTAAATCTTCAGTAATCTGATTTGATTCTTATCAATTTGAAAATTCATAATTTTAAGGGTTTATCACACTATTTTCAAATCGTAATCTATTTATTTCTTTGAAAGGTCTCAAATCTCCTATCTTGAGGAATTGTACTCAAACCTAACTTAAGCCTCTTTTGTAGGTATCAAATGACGACCCCCAAGGCCAGTGGATCCACTACCCGACAGGCTCTCATCAAAGAAGATCAGAAGAACGATGATTTGGAGACCAGGATCGTGCCCAAATGGAGCAATATCGGAGACACCAATCTAGGAAACTTCAATGTGAAGAAGTTTCGAGAAGCACCCTACATCGGCAAGCCGTCACCCATAGCCAAGAAGATAATTGAGAGTGGCATCATCAAAGCCGCAGGCTTCCCTCCCACAATCAAATGTCACGAGCTGATGATTGAATGTGCTCCGCACTATGATTCACATTCAAGGACGATCGTAGCCAAGGATGGAACTGTCCTAGCTTATCTTTCAGAAGAAGCTATAAGTGAAGCTTTTCATCTCCCGGAGCCGAGAGATATGATCTACAAGAGCTTAGAAGGAGCTAGATCTATATACGAAGACAATCCTGATATCTGTCTGAACTTCATCAACAAGAATTGGTTGCTCAAGAGTAGGCCTCACTTGAATAAGATACCTAATACGCCACACATAATTGATTTCCAAGAAGAATTCAGGGAATTGATAACCATGCTCAATCGGGTTATCGGTGCCTCTCAAGCCTTCTTCTTCGACAAGTGGATGTTCTTCTTTATTCAAGTGATCGTCCAAGGAAAAGGAATGCTCAATTGGGCTAGAATCATTAGCAACAACCTAGACGTGCAGTTGAGGAGGCTAGCCCCTACTAAGACATTCCACATGAGTTCATATGTTATATATTCCTTAGTCAAAAGTTTTGAATATGCAGGATTACCTCATAGAAGAGTTGTTGGGAGAGGGACAGGAAAGATAAGGGCATGTGATTCCTATGTTCAACTACATCATCCACCTAAGAATTGCTACAAGCTAGTCAATGACACCTTCACGATGTATATCACCAGGACATTGCAAGGAGGGATTCATCACCAACTATCTCCGGAGGCACAAGAGCTCATGAAGAAGCATGGTGCATGGTTCATTCAATTTCCAAAATTCACCTACATCAGAGTCCATGGGTGTCCTTCACCTCCCTATATGTTGCCAAGATATCCTACAAACAAAATAATATTACTTGAGGTGACTAGACAGTTGGCAGCTTATGCTAAAGCATCAAGACATAAGCACGGAAATGGTATCCCCATACCCATTCTACTAGGAAATTCAATTGAAGTGTGTCCTAATTCTCAAGCCGCGGAAGATGCAGAGAAGGAATTATCTCTATATTCATTCACATCCTTTGCCTCAAGGAAGAATTTCAACCCTCATGGTCATATGGAAGAGACAGTTGGGAAGAAATACAAACATGAGTTTCAAGTAGAGGACTTCTAGATGAATGTTCAGGATGATATGGAGGTGAAAAGAAAGATGCATTCTAGATTACCCTTGGATCTCATCAGGAAATGTAAAGTTTACAAGGTAGCCGATCAAGCCCAAGACAGTGGTAGATATCTCCAATCGTCCTATGAGATGGAAGATAAAGAAGTGAAGATAGACTGGAATGAGCCAAAAGTTGCAGACCTAAGAGCATTAATGGATCCTGTTCTAAATTGCACTCGCAAATGGGTGGACGTACAACATCAAAAATTGAAGGAGCAGAATGTAGCCATGACATTCACCCTCGAAACAAGAACAGAAGAAGGAGAAGCAAGTGTGAGTGAGAATGCTTCTCATTCCAAAGGGTCGAAGAGAAAAGAGAGAACCTTCCAAGAAGAAACAAAAAGTGAATCTTGATCGCCCACCGAGTACGTCTTCTAGGCACGAAAAGGAAATAAGTCAAGGAGAAGATCAAAGACAGATGGTGTATGAAATTGATGAGTCTATGGAATCCATGGTGCAGAATGATAAACAAGGTAAAGGACAAACACCTCAGCATTCATCGAGTCAATCTCTCCAGGTTGGTGCTAATGAACAACAAGAAGAAAAGAATGATGATGAAGCAACATCTCCTTTCAGAGAAGATAGACCTCTGCCTAAGGAAATACAAGTAAAGGAAAGAAAGTCTTCCATTCCAGATTGGCTAAAAGAAAGACTGACAAGGGTGATTGTGGTTGAAGAGGAAGAACAAGTATTCGACTTGGAAAGTCTCATAGGAAATTCCCATGAAGAGATCGAAAAGAAGAAGGCTACAAAGATGTCAAAGATAATTAGAGATGATACAAGATCCAGGAAGATACAGGTGGCCACACCAGTGGTGGACAAGTATGAGGATGAGATTCTAGCAGAGGAATATGATCTAGAGACATTTGATCTTGGTCCACTTACCTCCGAGCAAGCCATGGAAGAAGCAACTGATTCAGTGAGAGCACTTAATGACAAACTCAAAGAAGAAATGGAAAAGAATAAGAAGCTAGAAAGGGAGGTTAATGCTTGGAGGAATTATTTTAGTCACCTCAGTCAACCATTGAGGTGACAGGATCCAGCAGTATCACCTTTGCATGCACTTCCTCCCGAATCAATAAATGAGGCAAAAAAGATGAAGAACTTAGCCCAGCTCATGAGTTCTTGGATTGATGAATCTTACAAGGTAGCCATTGAATTTGTAACAAGAATGATGAAGACAGTCCATCGGGCTATCCAGGTCCTTGAGATCATTCATAATCTATTGATAACTGTGGATGCATTCACTCACACTAAAGACGTTGTTATCTCGGTCTTGCAAGTAAGAAGAAGAACACCAAGACAGATTTTAGCACAAGAGAAGATAATGGATGGAGGAACCCGTAGCCTTCTGCAATGGTCAACTTTACTCCAGATGAAGGAAGTTCTTTTCGAAGACATCAATACCAGATGCAGCCGAGTTGAAGACACTATCCACCCTATTCAAGACAAGGTGTTTGATGTATTGTGTACAATCCTTGACAGAAGGATAGAGATCGAGACAGATATAGATGTCCAAGAATTGGAAGGCAGGATCAAGATCATTTTTTGCAAGGAAGAGAACATGGTCATAGAAAAGCAGCGAGACCAGATGTATGCTACTATGTTCTTGATCGAGAAAACAAAGGAGCTAGAGCCTGGATGGGAGACGACCCTTCTCACAGCTTTTGATCAAGTCCTCCACTTGGAAGAACAAATGAAGAACCTCCATGAGATTTCCATTGCTGAGATTGAGGGGATTACGTCTAGATTCATTGAATATGCTATAAAAGAACATAGAAAAGGGAACAAAATTCTAGATGAAAAGTTGTTATAAGATGATGTGGCAACTTTATTCTCATTGGGTTATATTTCCTCGTTATTTGTGCCAATTTCTATTGGCTATGGATTGATAATGTTTATCTAAATGGGGTATTTTTTGTAACAAACCCTAATTAGGGTTTAGGTGTCAAAATCTCAGCCATTGATCTTCTTTTGATCCAGGCCGTTCATTGTATTTGAGAGTGCTATATAAGCCCTCACTCATTTCATTTTAAAGAGTTAGAGAGTTAGAATCAGAGAAAAGAGAAATAAGATTGAAATTGTTAGCAGCAAAGAAATAAGTAGTGAAGAAAGAAAGTTGAACAATTGTTGTTTTATTTGGCTATGAGATCAATGAAATATTGAAGTATGGTGTTTTATTGCAATCCTTGTGGCTATTTTCATGGTTGTTTATCTTCTTGAATCACTCTTAGTAGAGATAGCATTTAAGTTTTAAGATTGAAGAACGAATGTTGTGTTTGATCTTTGGTAAAGCTCATAATCCAAACCACTAGCTCCTTATTGATTGTAAGTACGCCCTGTGTGGTCAACTGGAGATATTAAGATTGTTAAGAGTTCAACCATTATTGGAGATATCGATATGTATCTTAGTGATAGTATCTATCCCATTGATGATTTGAAAATCATTGAATCCCCTTAGAAGATCGCACCAATTCCAGTGGAGTTGTAATCTTTTGGCAATACTGAAATTGGTAGAGTTTTATCAAGACCAGTCCTCATTGAGTCATTCTTAGGATTAGTTTAATCTCATCTCCTTAAAACCATTATCTTTTGCCCTTTTTTGAAACATCAGTTAGTATTAGGAGAATCTAGTTTCCTCCTTGAAAAGTAGTTGCAAGAACAAGTTTTCCCAGAAAGAACGTAAGGCCCCTTGTAAAATAGCAAACATAACGACCACTGGTGCTTATCCACGAGTAGAGAACCTACATAACAGAACCTTGCAGTTTCTCCAATTGATCCTTTTGCGATATCTTCAACATTCAGGAACTTTATTCAAGAGAGGATAAGATACCTCTGGGTATTTTATTGTGTGTTTGGTCATGTACAAAAGACACGTCAACAATTCTACACATGTACCTTCATTTTGAAACTGAGATACAGTCATCTCTTGTTGGCAATTGGAGTCATGCTGATAATACACTTGCAGAAATCAATTGTGGTGTGTCTCAAAGCCAAGCCATCAAAAAGTCCCTATATGGTTTTTCTATAGAATAAAGCAGAGACTAGCTAGCAAACCGCAAGCTTAGCATGACATCAAAAGATGAACACATTCACAAGGCCACGATGCAAGCCACAGTTAGCGGGATCAACGCACCACTATCTTCTCTTGTTTTGCGGCTTTCATGTAGTGTTCCTTCTTTTGTAACTAAGGCACCTACTACACCATTCATGCACTCTCGGTCAACAAGAGCGATTATTGCCGCAGCTTTGACACCATGCATTACCTTGATGCTGTTTTCACCACCTCAAAATAAAATTTGTTCACCTGATCGTCTTCTAACACTATCAACCAGATTGTCAATAGCTTATTTTCCATAAGACATAAATACAACCATGGTAAGGGAATAAATTTATAGAAAAACTTTATGGCATGTATATGGTGTAGGTGAAACAGTGGCTTTTAATGGTGAAAACGCAAACAAGAAGTTTGTGGTCATAATTATTGAACAAGAAAAACCAACAAATTAATAAGATTTACGGTAAACGGAAGAGCACTCATTAATTTGTTGCTATTATTGCTCAGTTGGAGATATTCCACTTCCATTGTTTCACTCATCACCTCCACAATTGCCAAACTCCAATTGAATGCCTAGCATGTCAAGCCCTTTCATTAAGCATTCACCAAATTTCTATCAGCAACAATTGCAACTCAGCCACAATTAGTAGCAGCTGCCAAAGCAAAATGTCACTCACATAAGCACAAAACTCATCTTGATATGGAAACTTATGACTTTTCTTTTCTTTTGTTTTATTGTAATATTTGTAAACATCTTCTAAATTTTTCCATCAATGCAGACAATATGGCAAGCTACATAGAGGACTGATAGCAATTATCATGCTGCTGATTGAAGAAATATTACAAAAAATTTATCAGAAAATCATTTTTCAATTTCCCACTGCATTCTGTAACTTTATTAAAAACATTCACGAAGCATTTTGAGTCGCATTTGTAGTTTGGGATGCCATTAAAATGCTTCAGCAAAGCTGATGTAAGTACATCAACCACAGAAATCTAGAGGCCATATTGGGCACAAACACAGGCCATAGGTCACTTTGTAGTCACCATGTTGGTCCTGCACAGACTAACAACCACCCAGTAATGGAGACACTACAACCTCATATCTCTTTGGCCTGAGAGGATTTAAGAGCTCAACTAAGGAGCAACAACTCCTAGAATCCCCTACTAGTTGTTTACTCAGAGACACACAAGGAGTGTGAGAAAAATACTTTGCATGCACATCTAATACTAAAATATTTACAAACAAAAGATTGTTACAAACAGAGTTCCGTGACTTGCAGCGAGTCACGCAATTCAACCAGTCGGGTGACCTTGACCCGGGCTCGGACGGGTCAGGAGGTGTGACTCGCCTGACTCGCCGAGTCAGCGAGTCACTCCCTGACTCGCCAAGTCCGAGGGTCATGACCCAGCTGGCATCACTTAAAAAAGTGCAATCAAAAAAACAATAAAAACATAACATTTTTAATGGTTTTTTTTGCCATTTCCCTTTCTTATAACCCTAAAAGGGATTGGCATTCACTTTTATGAGTGGAAGAGAGGAAAAAAGAGGAAGAGAGAAAAATAGGAAGCCATAGTTTTGCAACTAGCTGAGAGGTTTAGGTGAAAAGCTTGCACAAATCACATTGGGGCAGCACTACAGTTGCATTGAGAGCATCAAGGAGTCCATAGAAGCTCATTTCAAACACTTATCAACAAATTTGAAAGAGTTAAGTGTTAATTTTTATTGATTATGTTGGTTTTTTTTCTATATTTATGGATTTTTTCGTTTTGTTATTAATTTTTTTTTAAGTTCAACTTTCCAAATCTATATTGCATACTTCAATCACAATGAGATAAATAGAACAATAGCATAGCAAACCCTAGATTTTATTTTTTTTAAATTGTATACATGTATTTACAATTTTTTCTAAAGAAAATCTAAGGTTTGCTGATTTTTCTCAATTCTTAATTTCTTTCTTTGAAATTTGATAATTTTCAAGAAAAAACACAATGCACAAATTAGTCTTTGCTGATTTTTTTTAACTAGTTTAAATTTAAAACTTTGTAAAACACAATGCTCAAATGGTGATTTGTAAAATTGTCTTATTGCAGCAGCCCTCACGTTTTGAAAACAATTTTTTTTCCTAATGGCTCATCCTAATCCTCCACAACCTAAGCCTAGGAAACATGGTCAAAAATATGAGGCATGGAAATACACTGAAGAATTCCCTAGTAGACAAAGAAATCAAACCAAGTGTATTTTTTGTAAGGAAATTAACCATGGGGGCATAAATAGATTGAAATGTCATATTGTTGGCATACGTGGTCATGATATTGAGCCTTGTATCGAGGCACCTCCCGAAGCAGTCCGTTTTTGTTACGTTCAACTAGAAAATTTTGAAATACATAAGCAAACAAAAAAAAGACAAAGAGAGGAGTTATGTCATATTGGTTCTCCTCCACCCACATCTGCATCCGCATCCACAGCTGCATCCATAGGTTGTGTTGGAGAGGGTTCTTCTATACCTCCCTTTCATCCTAGTGCTTCTGCTAGTGCTAGTACTTCTATTTCTGCTCCTACTAGTCACACTTTTGGTCCTAGAGTGCGAAAATCCAAGATAGACAATTTTTTTGTACCACACACTACTCCTAGCACACAGCGCTCGCTTGAGAGCATGTCTTGGAACAAGGAGGTCCATGATGCAGGAACAAAAGCAATTTGCAAGTTTTGGTACTTCTGCAACATTCCATTTATTGCAGCCAGGTACTTTTTTATTTGATTGTTTTAAATTAAAATTTAAAATTTTATGGTTTGAAGTTGAAAATTGAAATTGAAATTGAACTTTTCTTATTTAATCTATTTCAATTTGTGACAGGTCTCCTTATTGGCAAGGCATGATTGATGCAGTAACCATTTGTGGGGCGGGGTTTAAAGCTCCTAGTGATACTGAATTGAGTGGCCCTCTCTTGTTGGAAATGGTGGAAGATATGAAAGTTGACCAAGAGGAGCACCGCCAATCTTGGAGCAGCCACAAGGGTTGCACCATCATGACAGATGGTTGGACTGATAGGAGGAATAGAACACTCCTAAATTTTCTTGTTTCCAGGGGAGGTGATTGATCATTTTACTTCTCTAAATGCATTGTGATTGAAATTGAATAATTTACATTCTAATTTATTGATAATTAATTTGTTTTATTTTCAGGATCCACCATGTTTTTGAAGTCCATCGATGCTTCCTCACATGTCAAAAATGTGGCATACTTATGTGAGGCTATTGAGGAAGTTATACATGAGGTGGGGGAAAAAAATGTGGTGCAAGTAGTGACAGATAATGCAGCAAGTTATGTTGCTGCAGGTAAACTTTAAAAGTTTTCTTTTAAGTTTTAACTTTTAACTTTTAAACTTTTTAAGTTTTTAACTTTTAAATATTAATGGTAAAATTTCTTGATACTTATCACATCTAATTCTTTAACTAATTTAAAATTGTTGCAAGAAAACTTTTGATGGAGAGGCACACAAAAATCTTTTGGTCTCCATGTGCGACCATTGCCTTGACCTCATGCTGGAGGATATAGGTAAGCTTGGATGGGTGAAAGAATGCGTTGAAAGGGCCAAGAATATATGCAAATTTATTTACAATCATGCATTATTCCTTAGCATTATGAGGCAATACACGGGGGAAAGGGAGTTGGCTCGTCCTGGTATAACGAGATTTGCCTCGAATTTTCTCACATTGAAATCCTTGATAAAATCAAAGCCATCTTTGAGGCACATGTTTGTTGGTGAGGAGTGGACTTCCTCATCCTATGCTACGACCAATGCAGCGATGGATGTAGTAGATTGCATTTTTGATGAGCCAGGTTTTTGGATCCCTTGTGCAGAGATTGTGCAGGTAATTTTATAAATATATGCATATTTTTGTTTTGTTTGCATTATGCAACTTTGCAATTTTTCTTATTTTCATGCACACTTGTGACTTAGCTATTTTTGTTTAACATTATTTGCAGGTCATTGAGCCCCTAGTAGTTCTCCTACGAGTTGTTGATGGGGAGAAGCCCGCTATGGGCTACATATATGAGGGCATGGATAGGGCCAAGAAGGCCATTCGATCTATATATGTTGGAGTTGAGGATAAGTATAGGACCATTTGGGACATAATTGATAGAAGATGGCATAACCAACTTCATAGGCCCATCCATGCAGCAGCTTATTACCTCAATCCATCATTTCGTTTCCGTGCTGATTTCAAAGCGGATGAGGAGGTTCTTAGCGGGCTATATTTAGTAGTACAACGGATGGACACTGATACCACAGCTACACTGCTCGAGATGGATGCATTTAATAATGCAGTACGGGCGATCTTTGCCAGCCAATTGTGCAAAGAGGGTCAGACAAAATTGCAGCTAGGTAGAAAATTCTAAAGTTTATGACTTATGCATTTTAATTTTTCATTTTATAATCTACCTTTAAAGTTGGAAATGAGACTAATGTTTTTTCTTTTCCTTATCTCAGATAGATGGTGGCAAATGTTTGGGCCTTCAACCCCAAACCTTCAAAAAATTGCCATCCGCATATTGAGCCAGCCATGTAGTGCTTCTGGATGTGAGCGCAACTGGAGCATGTTCAAGCACATCCACTCGAAGAGGCGAAATAGATTGTTTGTGGAGAGGTTGAATGATCTAGTCTTTGTTCATTACAACCTCCGTCTCAGGACCAGACAAATTTTGGACGCTGACTCCTCTCCTATCACTCTAGAGGAAGTCGACCCCGAGTCCGATTGGCTCACTGAGTCCACCGATCCAGTCTTCACTAATGAGGACCTTGAGTGGGTTGACCAGGCAGACAGAGAGGCTGAGGCTGTGGCTATGGCAGAGGAGGATAGAGCACGATCAGGCATAGCACCTATGGCTACTCAGACTGGCACATCACAAGCAGAGACTATGGCTACTCAGTCATCCAGGACCTACCTTAGACGCCTTTCTAGGAGGCAGATAGACGAGGCTGAGCCAAAGCCTGAGCCATAGATTTGTTTTTGTTTACACTTTACAGTTACATACATGTTTGGGAACAATTGAAGTCATGGATTTTATATACATTGGACAACATTTATAACTCTATATATCTATGTTTTCTAATTCCTTCAGCTACAATTTACATTTCTACACATGTGATGGATGTATGTTTATGTATGAGATCAAATTAGCTTCTATTTGATGATGTTATAGTGTCTTTAAGCTTAATTCAATAATGGGTGTATGAAACAAGTTTTAAATCGTTAAAAATCTCTAAATTTCAAGGGTTTTCTTATTTTGCCGAGTCATTGCCGAGTCACGAGCCGAGTCACGAGCCGAGTCAGAGCCGAGTCCGAGTCTAGGAACTTTGGTTACAAATGCAAGCAAACTATGCCCATAAAGTGGAAACAAGGCACAGAGATTTCCTACATTAACTCTTTGAGGGGAGTAATCAGAGGTATCATATCTAAGATAATTTCAGGAGCATAACATCTAAATAAGCACTTAAAATAAACTAGGAGGAGAGAAGAAGAAAACGACCACACAGAGGGGAGACATATATATGCATGGGAAAATCCTTTCAAGTAAAAAAACCCACCCTCTAAGGCAATGAACAAATGTATTCTAGCAACAAATCTATTAGAATACAATATCAAGCTCATAGCCTTCGATGGAGATCAACATCTTGCTCTATAGAGAAAATCCAGCAACATAACCGTTACATTACATCCTCCTCTCTTGACAATCTCAATCCAAGCATCCAATAAATAGGAAATCCAAAGACAGAAAACCACATGGTTTTTCGAAACCAAGTAATAACCCTCCAATTGTTGTGTCCAACTTCTCATGGCACAAATTCCAATGCCTAGTCTTATGATGGGTCTCCAAGATAATTTTAGAATACTCTTTACAACCGTCATAGCAATTATGACTTGTCATAGCCCACCCGCCAAATTGGGTGCCTCATTTTCACATATTCTACCATTCAAAGATGATTTATGACATGCACCATAAACTGTTATAAACTTGGTCAGGATTCCAAGTCTACTTGTAACCTCCCTCTTACATATTCTTACGCACATCATGAAATCTCTTACACACAATGTCACATATACTCTTACATATTCTTACACACCCATCATACCAAGGAATAAATATAGCATAATGGCCAAGTCACAAATGGGAAACTCCATTTCTTATACGAGGCCAGAAACAATTAATAAAAACATATAAATAAACCAAACATCAGGACTTGCAAGGTGTATGACAGACTTAATCCCAACATTTTACCACTTGTCATATACATCACAAGCATGGGAAGCTCCAGCAAATCCATGAACTACATGCCACGTCTATAAACATGCTGCAACAAATTGACTCCTCTATGCTCACAAGCTTCACAAAAGTATCTCCAACATCCACCAAGTGACCACCATCCCATACAACTATTTCATCCTCCACATGCCCAAGCACGAAAAATAAGAGCCCAAGCTAAGATGACACACTCAATGTTACACAAACTGCCACTTTATCCAGCCACAACCCACCATCTGAACACAAAGCTAGAAGTCCAATCTCTTCCAAAAGAAGATTGAGTATGCACCACATACTCAACTCTACCCGAAACAACAACCATAGCCAGTCACATCCAACTAGCACCAACAGCAATAGACCTTTAGTTTATGATATTCTCTAGCCCATTCTGTAGCCACAACTCCATGTATATCCCTGGTCCCAAATAGATTCTAATCTAGCACACCTATATTAAGATGCAAGTGACCTATAACACCTCTATAAGTCAATTACAAGCTAGTTGTAGGTGACTTATAACACCTCTGCATGTCTGCTATAGGTTACCCAAAAACACCTTTCAAGACTTTATACCATAGTTCAATGATCATCACATCCATCAAGGACACATATACCACCTAGGACTCCCATTGCAAGGGCAAATTTTGATCTGATGTTAACCATAGCATCCAAAAGCAGGACACTCACATGAAGATTGTGGCTCATGTCATCAAAATCATCCACTATTGAAGAACATATACAATAATCTACAAATTGCAACCAAACCACAACAAAATAGAACATATTTCCTCCAAAAAAGTTCTACTCTCTCCCATGGTCTCCATAGCTCCCCCGTGCTCTCCATAGCTCTCCCAAGTTCTCCACATCACAAAGGACAACAATTTAAGAGCCTCCATTTTGTTAATAAAAAACAATGAAGTGCACTAACAGCAAATGACCACAATCATTTATGCTAGCTTGAGTGCTATGGAAACTCTGGCAAGCCTCACAAAGTATGAAATTAAAACATCTGAAGATTGTCACCAAGATCCTAAGCAAAATTGATGCTACAAGTCTGTACGACACCTTTTATTTGAAAATGTACAAAGGATTGTCACTGACATATTACAAAATTATTCCTTTCTTTGAGATTTTGGACTTGGATGATGAAATCCTTGCTAAAAACAATGTCTTTGCAACTCTATCATTCACGCAGAGATCTCCTTGGATCAAAACCAGTACCACCATCAACCCTGAAACACCTGAAACTTGAAATTGTTAAAGAAATTTTGCTTTGTCAAGTGTGCACCTGACACCAGATTTTCAGACTAGGAATTTTGAACTTGCTTTCCCTTCCTGGGGTGCACCCTGTCAATGGGATATCAGGCTTAATTATTGAAACACCATTTCCTTTGCAAGGTGAAAACCTTACAATGTAATCTGATCTTTGATTTTAAGTGTCCATTTTCTTCACACAGGTGCACACCTCATAATGCATTTCATGAACTTCTCCCTTATCAGGTGTGCACTTCATAATGCAAACATGTTCTTTACAAACTCAGCCTCATTCAACCTTATCAGGTGTGCCCCTCATAGTGCAATCTGGGCTAATTTATGGTTTGTCATAGTTTCCATTCATAGATACCCCTCTGAATAGGTATTTCATGAATTTTCAAAAAGGAAGACTTTTCCCAAACACAGGTGCGCACTTGATAAGAGAATCGAAACCCTTGACCTCAAAACTTGCCTTCCCCACCAATATGGTTTCCTTCCGTTCTTCAACATGAGGTGTTTTTAAAAACATTGATGACTAAGTCTGCAAAGATATATTCAAGAAAAGACACAAACCACATATACGAACAAAAACAAGCTCTGAACATAATTTGTGCTTTTAACAAAAAGACCAAGGATTGGCTTGAAACTTGACACATGTCGAAATCTTTCATATGGATACAAACAATGCATAAAATTTCTTTGTCAGTTGACGCAAAACTTAGAATGCATCCCTTCATATCTCTAGAAATTCTTCTCCGAAGCAGCTGCTTGTCCTGATTTTCATGATATTTTATTTATGGCTTTTTCTGTTCTGTAATTACATGGGACTGCCTAAAGAAGAAATTTTGGAGCAGCAACCCCCCACTATAGAACCAAAGCAATGGAAAAAATAGAAAATAGTAGATATTTCTTAGGACAAAAAAAGCATTTTTTTGGAATAGGTGTTCTCTACCTATAACGAAAAATCATATTTATTCTTAAGAGTAGAGCCTTTTAAAGCAAGCAAACCCTTTCAAATAAAAAAGAGCATGAAATACTGGCTTGTGGTTATGGAGCTATTACTGCTTAATATGTGAAGGTGTAGATGGTCCATATAATTTTTAATTATTAGAGTGTATAACCTGGAATCTTCTCTTAAAATGGCGGATATAAATGGAGAGGAGTTGACTGTAATATGCAACTACTGCTTAACCTCAAATCTGCCACATGGCTGCACATTTTATCTTTCCTATTTGTTATGTTTCTTTTCAGCTTTAACCTTTAAATTCTCTCATTTAAAAAAAAAACTTATAGTTTGTTAATTATTTAAAACAAACTAAGATCAGTAACCCATAAAAAATATCCTCAAAAATATACAGAGTACGTGCTAAAGTATTAGCCAAGCAGCTGCATGGAACTGCTTTTAATAGATGGGCATTGTAAACCAAAATCATATTGTTGAACAACCATTGTAAAAGTGTAGTCGTTGCAGAGTTCCACGCTTGTTTTAATTTTTAGCACGCATTACTCAAAAAAATGTAGGGGATTCCTTTGGGGGCCAGTGTCCCTGTAATATTTTTTGCTACTTTATTTCAAAGTATGATATTTTTGTAAATATTAGATTTTTGAAGTAAAGTTTAAAAAAATAATATGAGAAGAAAGGTGGAATGTGCAGTCATTTGGAAAGATCATAGATGTTCTTTGATTACATCAAGTTCAAATATATTCCAAGTGTCATTGGATTAAATTCAATCCTGGATGATTTAACAAACTAATTTCCCCAACTTGTGACAGCATAACTGAAAGACAGCTTCTAATTTGGATTATGGTAACTCACGCTGTTATAATCTGCTTGAAAAAGACAGAGATACCATACCTATATATTCTGATTGTTTTCATCATTTGAAAAAAATGGACCCGTAAACGAATTTGAAATTATATAGTGACTGCGTAATTCAGATCCCCCTCTCCATCTACATTTTGTATGCCAAACTAAAACTTAATCCTACATTGTTTATAGATTTCTTTTATTGCAACCCCCAGTTCTAACTGATAGAAAAATATCATTTTTGGAAAGTATACACAAAAATCGAAATATAAATAGGCTCTCTCCAAAAACAGAGAGATATGTTCAGAAACAAGAAAAGCTCACACTAGCAGTTAAACCAATGAGATCTGAAGTGGGTTCTACTCTGGTAGTTAACTAATTCTACATAATTATAACTCACCTTTGATCTTGATTGCGATGTGAAAGCTCAACGGTTACCATGCTCCTCTTCAATTAAACGGTTGAGCACCCAGTAGAAAGATGCCAATTGTTCTTACTAATCAGAAAGGAATTTAAATTAGTGATCTGCTACTTAGGTTGACAGAAAAACGGGAATGGGAAGTGCTTCTCAGTCCCACTTCGTGAACTGCCCTACTATCGCCACTTTAGACCCGCCATTAAACACGGATGCTGTCCGAACAATGTATTTTAGTGTTACAAATGCATGTATAGCCAAATGGTTATGAATGAACTTTCATTAATCCTAAAACTAGGACATCCCACATAAATTCTTTAAAGCTTTGCAACTCAACTTTGTTAGCTCTTTGTAAAGTAAAACAAACTTAGGCTATAACAAAATGCATAAGCATATTAATGTGGATTTATTAATGAAAAATAGGAATACTTGTTTATTATTTATGATGATTATTAATATTTATGTTTTTTTATCACAGGTAAAATAATATTGTAGTCGTGATTTTCACAATTCATATCGTTATTAGTTCTTGCCATAGGCATAGAACTATTGGCAAGGGTTATTCTTTAAACAAATCAAAATTGAGAATTTTTTCTACCAAAAAAATTATTAATCTATATTAAAGTATAGATGAAAATTTTTTAATTAAAAATATTAAGAAAATTAATTATCTTCAATTTCATTGGTCCTTAAAACTTTAGGCGATATGAGAGAACTTTCTATTTTGAATCTTTTTTATAGATTGCAAATCATTTTATGCTTTCTTCGCTTAAAATGTTGAATCAAATGACTAAATTGAATAATTTCTAAGTTTTTTAGATATATTTTGAACAATTTAATTTTTAGACTGTTTTTTTATAATAAAGCAGCCAAAACAAGGGGGCTGACCCGGAATACACAATAAGCCTCAGAGAGAGCATAACCGGCACAAACACAGCTGCCAAATGGCAGTCAGCCAATCCCTGTCTTAATCATCAAAAATAAAAACCACCTACAGCTATTGGCTAACCCAAGATTGATAACAATCTCGTCCAAATAACAACTTAAACAGCAGATAATAAGCATATTGTTCATACTATAAAAACTAAGGAAAGTAGCAAGAGTCTTGGCAAGCCTCATATGGCTGATAAGGAAATTAAACTTAACAGGGATCCAACCGATCCTGAAATTAAAAGTATAACAAAAAAGAAAAACTTCCACCATTAATCATGTTTTCTAGCTCCCATGTGCTGGGAGAGCAGAAGCCTTGTCCAATCTTCAGTCAGGAACTCAAACAGCTCCTTCGTGGTGTCGCCTTCCAGCCCACCTTGTTTCATTTTTTCGTAGTGCAGTAGGCACATTGAAGTGGTTGAGGAGTGCATGACTTTAATGGAAAATTTCCCAATTTTTGTTGACATGGGAATCCAAATAGTCCAGCTTCTTCTTCACTCCATTCAGGTCCTCGGAGATAGCATTACAACCTGCACAATGCACCACCTCCTCCTTCTCTCCACCTTCAGCAGCAGTCTGCCCGCCCTCGGACTTTCTCCCATCCTCCTCAAAGATATGCGAGGGGGAAGTGTTAGAATAAGGGGAGGCGTTCTTATTATCATCCTTGATAGTCTCAAAGTCAGGGGCGTTAGTATCCAGCTTGGAGGATTTTGAGCCCTTCGTGGCCTCCATCTCATCCTCCACCTTATCACTTTCTGCCTTCTCAGAATCTTTCTCACCCTCATTAACATAGTTCTTCCTCACAACAATTTGTTTCATACGGGGTTTGCCAGCAAATCTGTGGGATCTTCGCAAGGTCACATCATCCTCCGCGTTAGACTCAACTAATAGGATCTTAGGTTCTCTCCTAGGTTTCTTGGAGGTAGGTTTAGCAGCGGAAGGGTTGCTTTTGTTTTTCTCCCCAACTTTGGGGGAAATGAGAGGGGCGCGGTCAGGGGAGGACAAGGTGTAATAGGCTTTTTCGAGGTCTTTTTGTTACCATTTTTAGTACCAGCAAGGGGGCCTGGAGGAAGGGAGCAATTTGAACAGAGATGGGTTTAGGAGGACACAGGGCCCTGTGGAAATTATAGAGCTAAAACATCAAACCTTGGTGGAGGATGGTGTAATTGTTGTCTTGACTCATGCAATGGCGGACTTCTTTAACAGTAGACTCTAAGACATGCAGTAAAAAGAACGGAAAAGAAATAGTATCGTGGTTGTGAAAATGATTGAGCAACAGGAAATGGTAATAATAGAAAACACCATACCTTCCCTCAAGGATAAAGTATTTCATAATAAATTTGCACACCTGGTCCCACGGGTAAGGTAGGCATTCTTTGTTGAAACCCCCACACATCTTAACAGGTTCCTCACCCTTTTTATAGAAGCGGTTCATACTAGTCTCATCCGCAACCCTATTGGTTTTCTTCCACTTCCTTCCCTCAGTTGAAAGACTCGTAGCCTGGGAAATGACGTCCTCATTGATTTCAAATGAAATATCCCCCATAACAACTCTCCTGTCATTCCAGCTGCTGACAAAATGCATGGAGAGGTTTTTGTCAAACCCAAACATGGCTTCCATGAATGGGATGATGCCTCCTTCCTTGACATACATCCAAACGCATGGATCATTGTGGAAGCAGTCGTCAATAATGTCCGGCTCAACCCAGACTAAATCCCCCCCCATAACAGCTTCCTTTAGAGTGAAGTTGGTAAGCAGCGCAAAACTGAAAATGGTTATGCAGAGGGAAAAATCAGAGCAGAAGATAAGAAAAATTGACAGAGATTTAGCCAAAGTGTGGTGAGAGCTACAATAATTATCTTTTATGGTGTTTCCCAATGCATGCGTCCGCCAACTCCGGTAAGCATGCAAAGGGACACCTCTTAATTCATCTGCCAACTTGGAAAGATCTTTATTATGGAGAAATCTTAAGTTCCAGTTATCGTAATAAGTGATGTACTTACTATGGTCTGTCAAGTTAATGATTAAAAGTTGACGCTTCAATCCTTCGACAACACAATTATCGGTGGTCGGTCACATCATCACCGGACCAGTGCGGTGGAGAAAATGGGGACCACCGGAAGACATCTTGGCATAGCCCGCCCAATTTAAATTTGAATTTCCCTCCTGCAGCTTGACATCGCAAACGGGCCAAAACGTCCACCCATAAAAAAGGACATAGCACATCATTGGCAAGTAGAGAAATTTTGGTCTCTCTCGATTAGGGACTTTTGTCTGTCAGAAAGTGAATCTAGGTGTCTCCAACACCTCATACCTTTTATCTCAAGGCTCATCGCAACTAGAGAGTCCACCACCGAATTTCCCTCTATAAATGTGTTGAATTTGAAATTCAGGCTAGACTATCATAGATCATATGTCCTTGATTATGTTGCTAATCATCCAGCTAACCCCTGAAATTCCTCTAGCCGCCTCAATAATCGGCTTAGAGTCCCCTTTAATGATCAGTCTTTTAGCATTGATATCGAGAGTCAATTTAAGCCCCCAAAAGAGTGCAAGGGCTTCAACCATGTTACTCGAGACAGAGCCAAAAATCCCCGCATAGGCTAGAATCAAGTTGCCCAAGCTATCCCTAATAATTCCACCTCCCGTCGCAACTCCACTGTGAGTGGCACCATCAAAGTTAAGTTTGAGCCATGAGGGGGGCGGGGCCGACCATCTAGTGTTAAGTCTCTCCATTTTTTTTGAGTTGTCATATCAGAGGAAGTTGTCTGGCAGATTCCATGTCCTAATCCAATTGCAATCCATCACCAAAAGGGGCAGATTGCGGTGTTTTCCATTTGTAGACCAAAGTGTTCTCCCCGAGGAGCTTTTTTGTTATGCAAACCATCGTGTCAATGGAGTTATTAGTTTCACGAAAGATCTGGTTGTTGCTTTCCTTTCAGATATGGGGAGGGATGAGTTTCCAAAACTGTCTAATCGGAGGGTGGGCGGAGGGGCACTTCCAGTTGCTGATAAACTGATGCAAGCTTTCCAAGAAGGTCCATGCAATATTAATTTTTTGTAAAACTTTGTGCCAGACCATAGAAGCGAAGGGGAAATAGATAAAAAGATGATTTATGCTTTCCTCAACACAATTACACATGACACATTGATTAGCTAACATGAAGCCTCTCCTTTTAAGGTTATTAATAGTAAGGATCTTCCCATGTAGATCGTCCACCAGAAGAAGTTTATTTTAGGGATAAGCTAAGAATTCCAAACTGCTCTCCAACTACAGCAATTGTTCACACGGACGAACAGGAGATTGTAGGCCGACTTAACATTGAAAGACCCTAAGGGATTCATAGCCCAAATAAACTTATCAGTATGAGTGAATCGAGGGATTCTGACCTCCTCAAGAAGAGATTGTAACTCTCCTACCAAATGGTCCCAATGAGTATTATCTCCCAGACCATCAGCAAACCTCAACCAGCAGCGAGAGGGAGCAATGTAATTCATCACAAGAGGACCCAGCAAGTCCTTGTGAGTTCCCATGAGGCAACTGAAGCGGGAAGAGGCCAGGGGTCTATCGCCAATCTAGTTGTCCTCCCAAAATCTAATTTTCTCACCATTGCCCACCTGCTATTTTAGGACCTGTTTAAGTAGCTTCCTATTTTTGACAATGTTGTTCCATATCTTAGAACCAGGTGGAATCTCACTAGAAGAAAGAAGGGAAGAAAAGGGAGTGTGATTAAAATACTTTGCCCTCATAATCTTGCTCCAGTCAGCTTTGTCCTTCATAAGATTCCAACCAATTTTAGTCAGCAAAGCCTTGTTCGGGTCTGAAATTTTTCTGATCCCTAGGCCTCCCATATACTTAGGTTTGCACACCACCTCCCAATTGACTATGTCGAGTCTGTACTTTTCCTCCATCCCCGTCCATAGAAAACTTCTTTGGATTTTCTCAAGTTTCTCAGCCATGGCAATGGATATCTTGAATAGTGATAGAAAATAGACCGGGACACCTTGAAGAGAGGCTGACAAAAGCTGGAGTTTACTAGCACTACTCAGAGTTTTTCCAATCCAGCCAGCAAGTTTCTTCTACATTCTTTCTAAGATAGACTCCCAGAATTGGGGGGTGACCTCCTTAATTGTGAGGGGAAGACCCAAGTAGGAATCGAGAAGATTAGCAGCACAACATCCAAGGATTTGCATAAGTTTACCTTGGAGATTTCTATCAGTGTTGAAAAAATAAATCTTGCTATTGTTATAGTTGATAAGTTGTCCTAAGGTAAGGGTGTAATCCTCCAACAGGTGTTTCCATTCTTTTGCTTCTATCACAGACGACTGGCCAAATAGGAAGGTGTCATCAACAAATTGCTGCATAACCACCAGAGGAAGGGTAGAAGCAGCTTTCACCCCCGAGATTTTTCTAGTCCTGATTAAATGGGAGAAGTTCCTGCTCAAAACTTCTGCCACCATAATAAATAAATAAGGTGAGAGAGGGTCCCACTGCTTTAGACCCTTCCCAGCCTTAAAGAATCCCCAAGGGGTGTCGTTGACAATCACCGAATAGTGAACACTTTCCAACGCCATCTTGATAATATTGAGGAATCCTCCTCGGAATCCCATCTTGGAAAGAACAACATGAATGAACTTATAGTTAACTTTATCATAAGCCTTAGAGATGTCAAGTTTAAGAGCCATACCTGGGTTGTGACTTTTCTCCATGGAGTGGATGACCTCATGGGTAGTAATGACCGCATCGAGAATCTGCCTTCCTGGAACAAAACCCCTATGAGAGGGGTTGATGCATCTTTCAAGAAGGGGTTTAATTATGTTGACAACAACTTTAGAGAAGATCTTATAGACCGAATTATACAAGCTGATGGGGCGATAATCATTCATAAACTTCGGGTCAGGAACTTTGGGAACCAAAACAATGAAAGTGTTATTCAATTTCTTCTGAAGGTTCCTAGTGCTAATGAAGTCCCTGGTAGCTTCGATTAAGTCATACTTCACAGTTTCCCAAAACACCTGAAAGAAAGCTGGAGGGAAGCCGTCAGGTCCAGGGGCCTTAAAGGCAGCCATCGCAAAAACCACCTCTTTAACTTCTTCTTTAGACACACGACTCATGTGTAGAAAATGATTTTTTGGATTATTTTATGTGTAGGAAATGATTTAACCAATAAAAATATATATATTGATTATACGTTAAAAAATATTATTGATTATTTATTTTGAGAGCTATCTTACGTATTTATTTTTATTTATTATTATTAATTAGTGTGACTCGAGACAAAAAGATTACATATCTTAATATATTTCAAATGTTAAAAACTTACAAATGTTGGAATTAATTTGAGTTTTATTAGTATGAATAATTCAAAAGTACCTTATTTAAATATCAAGTAAATCAGTTATATTACAATGGTAAGCAAATATGACCTAGGTCAAACAATAGTGAATGGTTAATAAATTTGAATAAATAGCTATAAAATTTCAATATAGATGGAAGAATATTGTAAAGAAATTGAAATTGTCATGCAAGTAAATTTGGTGTAAAGGTGCAAAATTAAATTGTCTTGTAGAAATGAAGAAAAAATTAATCTAACCGTTAAGCGCAACTAAACTTCCAATTTTTTGGCAAAAATCAACTCCACTACCTTCTTTCTTTTCTTTCAGAACTACTACTGACCTTAATAATCTTATATTGGATACATGTAGTTTGTTCTACAACAATATTCAACAAAAACTTTTCAAACCCTCTTTAATATCACCATAACCATAACATGACAATTTTCTACCTTTTTGTTAGCTCTTGCATTTTAAAAACCAAGACATGGAGACTAGCAATGCATGCAAACTTTGTGACATTTATGTTGTAAACTTTGCCCACATCTTTACCAATATATAGCATGTTGTTTATTCTTATCTATGTAATTATTTGGTATCCTATACTATTATAACAATATAGTCTCTAACATTTGGCAAGAACTTCGTTGCACTACAACCTTGTTGTAAATCATTTCTAGTATCAATTATGGAGGTTTACTTTTTCGATATTTCAAACCAAACTTCATGATCTATCATTAAGAAGAGAACACAAGAATAGAAAAGAAAGCATGTTTTAACTCTTCATTATGTGTACCTCTCAACAAATCACAAGTGAGAACTTCTTTATGTGAACCAAATATTTACTTTTTACAAAGTTAAGACACAAATTTTAATTCAAAATATTCAAAAAATATCATCTCAAAAAAAAAATTATCGAGTCTTCATAAATATATTTTTAAGGATTTGCAATTTAAATAATAAAGTTGGTGATTTGGTTTTAAAAAAATAAAAATGTAGGAGCATTAAAAAATTTGTATAAAATATTAAATAATAAAATTAATTTATTTATTGATTTTTTACATATTAAATAATAAATTACTATTAATATTTATTTTGTGTATGTTATATTATAATATATATTATATTATAATATATATTAATTATATATTATATAATATAAATTAATAAATTGTAATGTATTTAATTGTTATAATATTATTATTAAAAAATAATTTGTAATATTTTGGCAATGGCTCATTGTTGTTTTGTCCCCTTCACGTGCTCCTTTTCTCATGATGGCGTTGTGTCCATCCATGCTCATAATGTCTTTCCTTCTTTCTCTCTTGGTGCATGGTCGTCACTCAAGCATGGAGATTGGAAGCTTCCAAGTTTCATGAGCGGGTTTAATGGTGGTGCAAGGTGAGGTAAGGGCTTGGAGAGAGATGTTCGACAACGCCCTTTCTAGGACTAGGAACATGATACACTGCCTCCCACCTTTGCATGGGTTTCAATGAGTGTTTGAAGGCCCTCCAAGAGGCAAGAGAGCAAGGTATTTGCAAATTCGGGGAAGTGGCCATTGATGAAAGAATATTATGGACACCCTAATCTGCATCCTAAGCCAAACCCAAAAAAAAATTCAAAGAGCTTTTGTGTATGGACCAAAAGGTCTCAAGCATGGTGGACACAACTCATGTGAACCTTCACTTTGATACCACAAGAAAGCATAACTCTCAATTTCCTATCTTCCCTTCCTTTTCAATCCCAAAAAATTGTCTAGATGATTCAGGACAAGGAAGAATTTTTAATGGACCATGCTTTGATATGTCGGTTCACAGAGACATGGTCAAAATTATATGATTTGCATGCATGGGTCACCGAGAGTTGGAAAGAATATATGGTAGGGGAAGTCAATATTTTCTCCTATGCCAAAGAGTTCTTTATTCTGGAGTTTGGTACCTAAAAAGAAAAGGAGATGGTGCTAGAAAATGGTCCTTAGATCTTCCAATGGGATTTTTTGTGTATGAAGCCTTGGTTTCCAAAATTTGACCCATACACAAAAAATTTCACTACTACATTTATGTGGGTGAGGCTTCCTTATCTTCCCATTCAATTTGGGAATTAGATTGTCTAAAGGCAATGGGAATGATCTTATTAGGTATCAATGCTCCTCCATAGAAACTATCAACTATCAAAATTCAACATGTGCTCACATCTATGTGTAAATGTATTTAGTAAATGGCCTTCCCACTTAGATTTTACTGAAGGTGGGTACCAAAAGTAGGAAACAACCTGTAAATTATGAAAAAAAATCTTTCAGATGTAGGGTTTTCTTCTTAACGGAACATTCAACTTCCCATTGTCATAAACAATGTTTTGGGGTATATCAAAACTCTAGAAAGTTGACATGGTGGATTGGTGTTGAAGTTTAACATTATATCATTCCTCCTAATGCTCTAAAGGATCCAGATTTGTCTCAAGTTTCTTCAAAGTTCAAAAAGGTTTTCTCTCCTCTTGATGAGTGCCCTCCTCCTTTACCAAATTCCCATTTAGAGCATACATTGGTGGTGAAACCCCTTTGTTCTCGATAGTAGATCTAGCTCAGAAGAACTCAAAGCTAGAGAGTACCCCTAAGTGTTTGGAGGCTGCAAAGAAAATGAGTGTGGAAAATTGTGTAGTAGGAGAGTGCAGCGATCAAAATGGCCAAGGGTGAACTATAGTGAAGAGGAGGAAGCACATCGCACAAGATTTAATAACTTTATGTTCCTCCAAAAAAAGGGAAAATGAGTCAACATAGTTTAGTAATGTAGCCCTTTGGGTTGATTTGTTGCTCTTGTTGTAGGGGTAGGAGCTTTGTAAAGAGTAGTTTAGACTACATTCCTTCAAGTGGATGAACAGTGTGGCCATGTGTGGTTGGCAGTGTTAAATTAGGGAATGCATAGGGACTAATGAAGATATGTACAAACTAATGGATATAGGCCACATATTCAATGTGGTTACTTTTGAGTATTAATAAAAATCAAATACTTTTACTGATAATTTTTTTTTTATTATAATATTATTCTTTACAATATAATATTGATAAATAATCTAATAATATATAATACGTTATAATATAATATTATTAATATATATTTTAATATAATATTATTAATATATATTTTTATATAATATTATTAATATATATTTTTATATAATATTAATATGTAATCTAATATTATTTATAACATTAATATATAATTAAAAATAATTATAATATATTCTATATTATTAAAGAGTGGTAGATCTTCCTGGCTCGAGTCGAGTCAATGTTGGCCAGCAAGACACTACTCCCTCAATGGCAATAGGAACATCCCCTGCAAACTCTTGAAATCCCTCTGGTTCTTCCTTTTTATTGTCTTGTATATACTATCACAGGGTATATTATATTTTTTTGTTTATAGAAGGTTATAGTAATGTCATGACAATAGTTATGATTTTGAGGGGCTTTTGGGCTACATGCCATTTTGTTCACCCCCAAAATTAGCAGAAGTATTGACTAAGGTAATAAGAGCAAAATTGTTATGAAAATGGATGTTATGACTGGCATTTGGCTTGCATATCTACTTGGCCCTCTACATTTTCATGTAAATTTTGTTTTGATAATATAAACCTCTATGGCTTCGGCCTTTTACTAATAAAAAATAAAAAATTATTTAATATAATATAATATATTATCTAATAATATATAATATTATAGTATTATTTATTATCATATATAGTATTAATATAATTTAATAATAAATAATACATTGTAGACACCTAAAATTGATCTTTCATTAAATAAATATTTAGTATTCAATTCATTATTTTATCATAATGCCTTCTATTAATTAAAGAACTAGTGCTTGCACCTGAATGAGGTGCAATGGTCAAGCCGATAGTAATTTATATTATTTAATTATCTTTACAATTTTAATAAAGATTTTTTTATTAATATTATTAAATAAAAATTTAAAAATATAATATAAGAACAAGTTAAGAATTATAAAAATATATGATTCTCACAATAGATCCTAGAAAATGTCCAAAAATTTGACATTAAATTTATCGCATAGTCAAAATCTTAAAATCATTTCAAACACACTATCCATCAACCTTCCCCTATCCAATACCTAAAGAAGATTTGTGGGGATATTTTCTTCTTATGTGAAATGGAAGGGTAATGGCAAGGCAGAAGTAGGTGAGAATTATGTTAGATTAAATTAATTTATGTTTTTATCAGCACAAGCCATCTACCCATTGAGTGAATGTTTTATGTAGAAAATGTTAAATACAACATCTAAAACATGACAATATTTGTGCAAAAAATGTGGCCTAGAAAGAAGGGCTTCAGGTTCCCCAAACTTTGAAGAAATTATAGTGGCAAGTACTTTGATCTGTCCTCTGGATTCCGAATTACAGGAAAATAAACAACTGGGTAGAGGCTAGGATGATTGGAGTAGAAAGGCATGATGTGGTTGTGCCTATTCATTGGATACTCCTGCAATTAAACTACAATTGTAACCAAAAGAAAATGCATTCACCTAAAACTACACAAAAAAATAAACAACCTAGACAAATTTGGTCACGTGTTTAATCTATTTTTTATTTATTTAGATGGTTCATTTTAAATTATACTTATAGATGAATTCAATTAAAATATGGAATTTGATTTTAGATGAACCACATATATAAGTCAAAGCATAGAATATGATGTTTAAACCAAACCATATGCATTGTATCTCTTGTTTAGACCAGAATTCAAGTCATCAATACAAAGGATGCCAACTAATTTGTTGATGTATGTTTGTTCAGGTTATATTGGTTGGCAAGAGCGTTGATGGCTTAAAATTGAGCTTTACAATGGAGTGTTTTCCAGATAAAATTGCTACAGTTGTATTTGTTACTGCCTTCATGCCCCTCAACGGAACAACTCTCTTTGATATTATCACTGAGGTTTAATGAAGTCTTTCTCTCTCTACTAATACATGCACTATCAACAGTCTTAACGTACAATGCCATTCTCTTCATCACTTTTCAATTGGTTTTTCTAGGTTGGTTGACATATGTATTACTTATCAAGTCAACCGCACAACTATTTCAGACAAGACTATTCTTTATGTTGCAATAATTTCTTCTAAGCAAGTTCTTAGGTAAAATTCTGGTTTTTTTTTTAACTCGTTGATTTATTTTTTGAGCAAGAAATATTTGATCTTCAAGTTGTATGGAAATTTGTATGGTCAATCTGATTAAAAAATCACACTTTGCAGTTAGCTTATTTAATGAAATATAAGAAGACTGCTTGACTCACAAAAGATCCTCTTGCATCCTTTGCTGTCATGAAATATCTTTCAAGGGGAATCTTGAAAAAGCCTTGAGAGCTTAGAAAGGCTACTGATGAACATCAAAATTATGTGCATAATGCATTTTAAATAGAAGAACACATATGAATATTTTTCTTGGATCCACAAAGTTTGAAAATGAATTAAATTGCATTCACAATTGTTGAGCTGGAATCAGCATACCATCTACTTTTCTTAACACAGTTTGTCAACAGGCGGACATGTCTTGGTGTGGCATTGGATATTTTTAGTTCAATCAGCTGTATAGTTATGGCTAGCTTATTAAAAAAAATGGCCACTCTGATATGTTCACTTAATTTCTTACTACAATTTCTCTAATGGCCATTTTTGAACTTGCAAATCTTCACATCTGCATCCAAATATTTGATTAACTTCTATAACTCTACCTGTGCTTTGAAGGTACCATATTCTACTCTAGGAAAAATCACGATTCACATTGCATGCATTTGTTTTGAGTCAATCCCCATACCTTTTATGGCTACTACGTTTGGACTACATAGATGTCGAAATTAAAAAAAATGAGCGATATCAAGAAACTGGTTAAGAAACTGTAGTCACATAGATTTGTCCACTTAATTAAATGAATATTTAATATTTATTTGATTATTTAAACCATTAGTCATCAGTTAATTAAATTAATATTTAATTAATTCATCCTCAAACTCTTCTCCTATTAATTAAATAAATTATTCAATTTATTTAAATTAATTCATTAAGCCACACTCTAACAATTAATTAAATGAATAAAGCATATTTTTTTAATTTAACCCCCTTTCCTCACTTAAATAAATAAATAAAATATTTATTTAAATCCCTAAACTCCCCCCCCCCCCCCCCCTCACTTGCATTCTCCTATAAATGCAAGTTGCACTTATTTAGTTGAAATAAATGAATTTTATTTTAATTAAAATCCTATTTTCTATCACCCACCAAACCCACTAGACTCTTCTAACCCATTCTAGACTCTTCTAATCCATTCTAAAATTAGCCTAATCCCATCCCTTAATTATTGTCACATTCCTAAGCAACATGAAGTCACTTCTCAAAGCCTCCAAAGTCTTTGAAAAGCATTAAATGCTTTATGTCTCCAACAAGCTAACCCCTAAAGTCTTCCAAACCATTAATGGTTCTTACATGACCATTTATGGCTCTTACATGACCATTAATGGTTAAACTCAACTCACCCACATGGTTAGAGACTTTCCTTCTAACTCAACCTCCACTTAACTCATGGGTCTCTTGAAGCATTCATTGCTTTGACCATGGTTATCCCCACTAACTCTTGCACAAGATTTTTTCCATTGGATAAAAGCATTATTCATTGGATAAATGCTTTTTTCATTCAACTCAAGCCTAACCTTACCTCCCAAGCTAACCTTCATGTCATCTCAAGCATTTAATGCTTCTTCCCTCTCCTCTCAAGCTATCTCATGATGACATTTGTCATCCTGGGATTGGGTTGAAAACCTTCACATAGATCGTAAACCCATCAATCCTGACCCTTGTTGAGATTACTCAAGCTCAACCATCCATTTCTCTATTTTCCCTATAAATAGAGCCCATTCCTTCTTAACCAAGATCTAGAAATCTTGTATGCACCTAACCTATACTAAAATTGAGAGAGCATTTTAGGAAGCAAATCATATCTAAATTATTATTTTGGCTAAAATCAATATAGATTAATTAGGTGTTTTCTCATATCTAGTTTGCTTGCATTTGCATAGTCTTTTATCTTCATTATTCATAAATCTTGAATCTCCATAAGGCATCCATAGTAGTGTAAAATGATGAGGCCTACACTCATGTGGAACTTGGAGAGGAGAGGAACAAGGGAGGAGCAGCTATGAGCATGTTTGAGAGCATTTGGGAGGGTTTATGTCTTTTCTCCGTTTTTGTATGCTTTCTATAATATGTTTGATATCTCTCTTGATATGCATGCTTATGATTGTAGTTTCTTTTGTATTTCGTTTATGGTTGATACTACTAACACTAATGTTTGACTTGTCTTGTGTTCCTAACATCCTTTTTGCAGTGTATCATTTGGTGAACCCGATGTGAATCGAACACGCAACCTTTTGATCTGAAACTACTAACTTTTTTTAGAATTGCCAAAATTGCCACATAGGTTGCGCTTTAGCGCTATTGAACACGTTTTAGTGCTTTCAACAACTGAGGAGTTAGCACTTTTGTCAGAGTTTTGGCGCTTCTGTCAGAGAAGTAGCGCTATTATTGTTTAAATAGTGTTGTTGTCACTCTTTTAGCGCTTTTTCGCTCTCTGTCTGATAGAGATTTCAGTTTGTTTGATAGTTTTAAGTAGCACGTTCGTTCATATAGTAGCGTTGTTGGGGTTCTTTTAGCACTTTTGTCAGTCTTTCAACGCATCTATATTAAAGTAGCACTTTTGTGTTTACACAAAGTAGCGCTTTTGTAACAAAGAGTTGAAAAAAAAATCATGTAACCGAAAAATCAAAATTTTAGGCTTGTAGAAGCCCACCAAAAACTTTCTTTTTCACTAACTGTTTTGTTTTTTGTGCAGGTTTTTGCTAACTTCTTGTTTTGCAGGATTCGAGGAGTTAGGGAGTTTGTTTTCTTTTTTCTTTCTTTCTAAGCTTTGCTTTTAAAGTTGGATTAAAAAGAACTCACTTTATTTTTTTGGTTTAAAATCAACTTCATTTTTCCTTTTGGACTAAAATAAACAAAATTTTCAACTTGGAGCTTAAAATAAATTTCATTTTGCAAAGTTAAAAAGAACCACAAAAACAAACAAACACAATTTTCTTTCTTTTGCAAGTTAGGAACGAATTTCTCATTTTGGTGCTTAAAACAAACAAAACAAATTTCATTTCTTGCAAGGTTAAAACTTCACAATCAGCTTTTTATTTTGCAAGTTAAAAAGAACAAACAACTTGTCCCTTTTTGTTACAAACTCGCTTTTACTTTGAGCAACGTGCTTTCAATTTTTGTTGACCAGGATTTTTCAATTTCCTAGTTAGCAAACAAACTGCCTTGAAGTTAAAAAGAACACCATGGTTGTTGGAGCAAAATCTCCAAATAGCATATAGATCACATTGCAATAAACCAGTGAAAAAGAATAAGTGTTTTTAGTGTTTGGCACACTTGTGCAAAAATATATAGAGTAGTCCCACTTCTAACACACACTATCCTCTCCCTTGGCTCTCGTGGTCCTAGGTGCAAGAGAAAAGTGTTAGTAACGCTCAATTTTTTTATTTTAAGAGAGGCCTGCCAAGAGACACATCACTCTTGGGAATGACCTTGCATGGTAAATCCTTCAAGTCGCTATAGAAATCAGGTGAAAGCGAAAGTTGTAGCCTTGGGTGCAGTTGTTCTTACAGTGTAACTTGCCGAATGGACATATGGGCCCCACCACAAGTTACAAGGCTCTTTAGTGAGTCACTGCAGAATAAACTTACGTCCAAAGACATCGAACATTACTAAACACCTTTTATTATAGAAGTCCACCCATTCTACTGATTGAGGATATTTGTGAAAATTTCAGTGCAAGAGCATAGATGGTTTTGCTCCCAAGATACTCACCATACATATTTCCTTGAATAGAAACAGGGATTTTTGAAAGGCTACTTGTAGCTTGATAGAAGTGGTGACTCCCCCATCATAGGGATCATCTATCTGTTATGCTCACGTAAGACTTAGTATATAACATCCTTACCTGTCACGACGGGATTCATAAGGTATGTAGTACCAAAGTCGAAGAGATATCAAGATGTGGGCTAAAAATATCACAACTAGCCATTTGACCTTAGGGATAAATTGTGTTTGAGTTGTATTCGTCTTGTGTTAGACCAGTAACAATTTGAGCCGACTTCAAGCTTTGGGAAACATAAAATACATCTGTAAAAAGGGTCAACAAAGTTCATGATTGGGTTGATTTAGACCCAAACCTATTTTTGCCTTTTGTTGAAAAGGGGAAAGGTTAGTGTGCTTGTGTACTTGTTGTGTTTTCTTGTCAAAGAAATTCAAAAAAATTTTAAACCAAGTATTCATCCAATAAATTTACATCCAACATTGGTAAACAAAACAAACATCAACAAGTGAAACAAGTATCAAGTTTGTATGACCATTACTCACATCTTGAGAAAAAGGAGTCTTCATCAAAAGACCACATTGAAAAAGAGACAATTGAGTTCAAAAGCTCTTATCAAACGAAGGAAGTTTTTCTATATCAATAGACAAATTTTTCTCTCACATAGAGCTTTCTTGTGCCACATGCACTTGTATCTTCAAGGCAAATCCAACGAATTTGACAAGAAGTCTTTGAAAAATAGAGCTTTTACTCAGTATAGAGCCTTGGATTATCACAAAAACAAAGGGGGCAAGATCAACCCTGCTTTCTTTCCAAAAATCTGTATCACCTACAACATAGCTCGTGGGGAACCACCAACCCCTGAGAGAGAGGAAGAAGTAGAAACCCCCTTCGTGACATCAAGTTTGTATTAAGGTCCATATTCTATCCACTTTCACCTTCACACATCACAAATCCATTCAACTCTCAAAACACAAAAAAAATCTTGTCCTAAGTTCTTTTAAATATTGCTTAAATCAAACTAACAAATCACTTTTAGAGTGTCTCTACATCTAGGATCAATCATCCTAAAAGGCATTTCTACATAGGTTAAAACTAGTTTATGAGTGCGTCCTCACATTGCTAGGTAGCTTGGTTTGTAACACATCTCAAACCTTGCTATACCTTATCACATCAAAATTATTGAAAACACAAGAGCAGTTCACAAAGAACTTTGGTAACATCCAACCTTTAGTGTTAGAGATCCATCTTCTAAACATCTCACGAACACTTATCTTCCATCAAACATTTCATCACCACCTCATAATCACTTCACCAACCTCAAACTTTCAATAAACATGGCTCAAACAAGATTAATGAGAAACCGACAATCAAAGGTTGAAGACGAGGAAGAAAACCTCAACGATTTCCATGAGGTCGTTGGAGGAGGCACAAATGATGAATATCCCAACACTCCAACTCCCAAATATATAGAAAAAAGCACAACACAATCCCAAGTTCAATAGATTCTTTGACGAAATCCTTAGAAACAACGCAGATGCTCATTTTCTGAGACTTGCTCAAGATGGTGCCAAACTACCCTCTGACTTTGATACCGCACAGATATGACAGACATCTGAACAACATAGCCGTAACGATGGTGGAAGAGGTAGGGATTACTTTTGCTATGACCTTAATCGTCAAGGGAATCCCCTGCCTCTTCCTCCTTCGGAAATAGACATGTTGAGACAACAAGTAGAAAATCTCGCTCAACAACTCAATAGTGGTTGAAGACTACTCGATTTTCACTTAATGATATTTGTCCCTATCCTTTTGATAGGAACATTCATATGCCACCTTTTCCGGGAGGGTTCGAAACACCTAAGTTTGAAAAGTATAGGGGCAAAGGAGATGCTAGAGATCATGTACAATAATTTCACTCAACTTGTTTAGAGGTTGCCTATGAGGACACCTATCTAATATTCCTCTTTCCTCAGAGTTTGGGAGGCACAACCACACAATGGTTTTCTCGATTACAAGGTGGCATTAGAACATTTGAGGACCTAGTTCAAAAATTCATCGCTCATTACGCACATAACATAGAACGAGATGTTACCATGGCAAAACTATGTAACACCAAACAAAAACCAGGGGAGTTGTTCTCAACTTTCCTGCAACGGTGGAGGCAATTGTCTAGAAGACGTTCACTTCATTTGCCTGAACAAGAACTAGTGGAAATATTCATTTCCAACTTGAATGATGAGATGGAATTCCATTTAGGCATGAAGGGTACAGAGTCCTTTGAGGAGATGATCACTCAAGGACTAAAATGTGAATGAGCCCTTATCAAAAAGGGACTTATCAAAATCTAAAATGAACCCAAAGATGGCCCTCGTCCACGTTATTATAGTGATAAACCTAATTTATAGAACAAGAGCAAGAACATTGTCAATGACGAGATAGTGGATGCATGAACCGTAAAAATCACACAACCTGTGGTCAGGTTTGTAGGACAAAATCCCCCTCCTAAAAACAACACCATCACTCATCCACAAAATCAAGGTCGTAATGCGCCACAAGAGGAACCAAAACAAAGGCAACATAACTACAAACCAAAACACACGTACACACCCTTAGGGGAGCCCATAGAAACAATATTGCGTCAATTGGTCTCTTCTAATCTTGCGACCTTTCCAAAAACATCTAACTATGAACCTCATACCAAACCTCCATGGTGGAGAGATAATGAACATTGTGAATTCCACCAGGGAAAAGGGCATAAAACGAGCAATTGCCATCGTCTGAAAGATCTTGTTCAAGATCTTATTGATAAAGGGGAAATTTAAATAGAAGGACATGACCCTAAAACATCCAATGATGATCATCTAATGTTCAAGAATCCACTTCCATCACAGGATCAAAGGGGTCCTTCCACCTCTGGGTGAAACACATATACTACAACCAATTATACACAAGTTGCCTATAATTATACTATGAATCACCTCTATGACGCTAATGAACAAGTTGTAACTCTCACCATCAAAGATCCAAATCCTGCATGCAACGTTGTTACGCATCGTAGCAAAATTACCATTCGGGCAGCACCACAAGGATCGACACCCCTGCCCAAGAAATATAATGTTGTGGAACAATTGGATAAAATGCCCGCACTCATCTTCATATTAGAGCTTTTTCTCTTATCCCCCTCACATAATACAATCTTGGATCAAGCTCTCCAAGAAGCAACAGTCCCTGCCAACCTCAACACAGATCAATTTCAAGCCATGGTTGGCAGCCTCAGGTAATCACCATGCCTCATTTTTTCTGAAATTGATAATGCTTCATTCCAACAACCACATAATGCATCCCTTCACATTGAAGGATTTGTAAACCAACACAGAATCAAGTGAGTCTTGATTGATAATGGAGCCGACTTGAATATATGCACCTTACAGTTGGTCACAACATTGGGGTATGGAGTAGAATCAATGGGTGCCAATAAAAAGATAACCATTAAGGCCTATGACGATGCAGAGCGTTCTTCCAAAGGAGCTGTTGTATTACCTATCAGAGTGGGGCCAGTGGTGAAGCATATAGTTTGCCAAGTTTTGGACCTTCCTTTTCCATATAATCTTTTGTTAGGAAGACCTTGGATACATGCCATGCAAGCCGTTCCATCTACCTATCATCAGTGTATCAAGTTTCCCCATAATGGTGTAGAAATCACAATCCTTGGCGATGCAAATCCATTTGCATTTGGTAACAATATTAACCATCAGCCAAAGATTACCATACCTAACAACAAAGAATCTCTCCCTTCCACATCATATGTTAATCCAGCCTCTCTTTCCAGTTCGATCACCCCTATACCAAAGCAAGAGAAGTTGAAAATGAAAATAACTGAGGAAGTTCCTGGGGAATATAATCTTAGCCAACTCTTTTGTGTTGGGAAATTACCTACCTCCCCTAGAACTCATGGCAAGCCTCAAAAGTTGCTTCAACCACCACTAGTCAAGCAAGCATGCACTTTGGCACAGTTCATCCCTAGTAAAAGTCAGGAAGAGGAAGCCAGAGATGAGGACCTGACAGAATGGATCTACAAAGACCCTATCAACATAGAAATCCCAAAGGTTAAGCTTCCCACTGATAAATATGGCAAAGGCCTCACTATCATGCAAAGAATGGGCTATGATGTCCAAAGTGCTTTGGGACATTGCAAACAAGGATGACACGAGCCCTTACAACCTGAGATAAAATCCAAAGATAAAATTGGAGTAGGTTTTCAAAAGGAATCTCTTCCTAAGCTCAGATTCAAACGTAAACCCAACAAACCCATGTATCAAACAGTTACTCCAAGGAGGCCCTCCTTGATTATCTTTGTGGAACCAACAAAACCCACTGCACCAACCAAACTGATAATCTTGCCAGTAGCGTCAAAGCCATCCGCAACATCAACAACACCGATAATCCCATCAGTAGCTGTAGTAGCACCAACTGTACCAACAGCTCTGATACTCCCAGTAGCAGCATCAACAACACCGATAATCCTGCCAGCAGCTGCAACAATCCCACCTCCAAAAGTGCATAAACCCATGACCAATACACTCTTCAATACAAAAGACATCCCAACATGGTACAATAATTGGATGCTAGAGAGTGATTCAGAGATAGATTCACATGAGTGGGAATTTTATTAATGAATCTAAATACTTCAGATGAGGAAGGCACATCGCCTCCACCGCCTCGTAAAGATATCCCAGTTTATGGAGAGGCATGAATTAAAACCTTTTGGGTTCGTGAGCAAGAAGCAATTCCCACAGACCCTACGTCAAATCCTACAGTAGAATCTGACAAGGAGAGTACTATCAATGAACTTCACTCCTCTATATTAAACCTCACTGACGCCTCCTCTGAACTCAACCTAATCGATGAGGTCATGCCTATCATCCACCCCGAACTCATTGACTAGAACCAACCAAATCCCTCATGTATTGATCACTTCCAAAACGATGAGGCGCTCATCGACTTTTTAGAAATATGGGATAACATACCAAGCGGGGATCATAAAGTTGGGTTTACCATCAAACTCAATAGCGCAGCGTACTTTGGGGCAGCTACCAAACCTTTTCGCTGCAAAAACATCACAATAAAACATGGATCTTCTAGTGAAAACCACACGGTGGCACTTTTTGATCCCAAAAAAGTAAAAATAAAGAGTGTATCCAAAGGTGAAAACCTCTCTGAGGTGCCTGCGGATGAAAGGTTTGACATCCTCCCCTCTAGTACAAATCAGGAGAGATCGACGATCCTAATTGAAGACACAAAAGAATTCAACGTGGGGACCCCTGAGACTCCTCACCCAATACATTTGACATCTCTACTAACTCGAGAGGAACAACCAAAGTTTGTGGAATTCTTCCAGAAGCATCACATCAACTTCACATGGTCTTATGCAGACATGCCTGGCTTAGATCCTAATTTAGTCATGCATCACCTAACTATGGCAGAACGAGCTAAACTTGTAAAATAAAAGCTCAGAAAGATGCACCCACAGATTGATGTTCTTGTCAAGGCAGAACTCAAAAAGCTCTTAGATGTTGGTTTCACCCGACCAATCGATTATGCAGTTTGGATCTCCAACAATTTACCAGTCGACAAGCCTAATGGGGGCATCTGTATCTATACAGACTTCAGAGATTTGAACAAGGCATGCCCTAAAAATGACTTCCCCTTACCAAACATCGACATGATTGTTGATCTAATAGCGAGTCATGCAATGCTTTCTCTTATGGATGACTTTTCAGGGTACAACCAAATTAAGATTGCTCCAGAGGATCAACATAAAACTGCTTTCACATGCCCATGGGGAACCTACTGTTGGAATGTGATGCCATTTGGTCTAAAGAACGTGGGGACGACCTATCAAAGATCTATGACTACCATCTTTCATGATATGATGCACACCATAATGGAAGATTGTGTCGATGATTTACTCACTAAATCATTAACAAGAGAGGGTCATTTGGCAATACTAGGTCAAATCTTTGACAGATTAGAGCAATATCATGTTCGTCTTAATCCAAAGAAATGTGTCTTTGGAGTAAACTCCGGGAAGCTCCTAGGATACATTATCTCAAGCAAAGGCATTGAAGTAGAGCCGGCGAAAGTCAAAGCAATTATGGACATGCCACCTCCAAAGAACATCAGTCAGTTAAGGACACTACAGGGGCGGCTATAGTCAATTCGGAGATTCATTGCAGAATTGGTTGATAAGTGCCATCCCTTCACACATCTATTACACAATAATATCTGCTTTCAATGGGATACAAAGTGCCAACAAACATTCCAAATGCCTAAAGACTACCCGATGAATACACCGTTGTTGATCCCACCAAATCCAAGTAGACCTCTATTGTTATATATTTAAGCTACAAATACAACATTAGGAGTACTATTGGAACAACACAATGTAGAAGGAAAAGAATGTGATGTATACTATATCTCTCGCACATTGGTAGGCTATGAACTCAATTACACACCTATGAAGCGAGCTTGCCTAGCAGTTATCTTAGCGGCCACCAAATTGAGGCACTATATGTTAACGCACAAGGTACAACTCATCACCAAAATCGATCCACTCAAATACCTACTCAACAAGGCAGCATTAACAGGCCACTTGGCCAAATGGGTTATGATCTTGAGTGAATTTGATATAGAGTATGTGGACCACAAGGCTATCAAGGGGCAAGCTATTACAAATCAATGGGCTAATGCACCCCTCATAGGTGACCATCCTCTTGTTTCCAACTTTCTAGACGAAGAGATCTTCATGATCATAGCTACACAACCGTGGAAGCTCTATTTTGATGGCTCATATACCAGACATGGCTCGGGGGCAAGTATTTCTTTTCATCACACCTCAAGGTGATAGCATCCCAAAGTCATACAGGCTCACTTTCCCATGCACCAATAATATCACAGAATATGAGGCCTTGATCACATGGCTCAGGTTGGCTCTACAATGGCATCTAAAAGAGCTACAGGTATATGGAGATTCTTAGCTAGTCATCCAACAAGTCACCGATGAGTATCAAACTAAGGATGATAAGCTCATGCCATATAAAAGGATGGTGGATAGTTACAAAGAATCATTTACAACTATCACATTTGAGCAAGTACCTAGAGATCAGAATCGAGCTGCCGACACAATGGCTACAATTGCATCTCTCCTAGATCTTCTGCAAAATTCAACATGCTACGAGTTCTTGGTAGAATAGCTTTGGATCCTCGTGTATGATATCCCAGAAATTGAAATGATATGTCGCCTAGTCAGTTCCGAATCCCCATGGTATGGTGATTTCTTCACTTACCTCTGCGATCACACACTTCCTCCTAACCAATCCAATAACCAACAAAAAACCTTCATCCGCCAAACCACTCGATACACCATCATTGTCGAAACCCCATACAAGCAAAGTCTTGATTGTACTCTCCTTCGATGTTTGGAACAAGATGAGATAACAAAGGCCTTGGAAGAGGTACATGAAGGAATTTGTGGGCCTCACTCAAGCGGTCCTTCGCTAGCGAAGAAGATCATGTCCGTTGGATACTATTGGCCATCCATGGAAAAAGACTCCTACTATTTTGTCAGAAAATGCAAGAAGTGCCAAGTTCACGGAGACCTGATACATGCACCAGCATAGGAATTACAACCAATCATAACACCATGGCCCTTTTGTCAATAGGGACTTGACCTTGTGGGTAAATTTCATCCATCTTCATCCAATGGCCATAAATTTATCATTACCACCACATAATACTTCACAAAGTGGATCAAAGTCATTCCACTTACCCAAGTCACTAGCAAGCAGATCGCCTCATTCATCCTTAATTACATCATCTACCAGTATGGTGTACCCATGTCCATCATCACAGATAACGAGCTTCCTTTCAAAAATCAAGATGTCCATGACCTCTATGAGAAGTTTCACGTCCAACACCATTTTTCCACCCCCTATTACCCACAAGGCAATGGTCAAGCCGAAGCATCAAACAAAAACTTATTGAGGATCCTTAAAAAGACAGTCAATGATGTTGGTCGTGATTGGCACATTCGATTAAATCCAGCACTATCGACGTATCGAACTAGCATTTGAACACCTACAGGCGCAACTCCCTACTCACTAGTCTATGGAGCAGCAGCCATCCTACCCATTGAGGTTGAAATACCATCTCTTCGAGTCTCTTTGCACAATCTGATCGATGATGAAGCATATCGGGTCTCCTGTATTCAAGACTTGGAACTGCTTGATGAACGACGACAAGCCGCATACAACCACCTCAAAGCTTATCAACAATGCATGAGCAGAAGCTACAATCATCGGGTTAAACCTCATACATTTGAGGTAGGTGATCTTATTCTCAAGGAGAATCCTCGCAACCAACCAAACAAAGAACATTAGGGCAAGTTTGAATCCAATTGGTTGGCTCCATATGTTATCACTACTGTGTTTGGATCTAGGGCATATCAGTTGGAAAATTTAGAAGGGGAACTGCTAGTAGATCCGATCAATAGCATGCACCTCAAACGGTTTCATACATAAGTTGTGTAGAGCATTAGGCTCCTCCAATATATCAAAAATTATCAAAAACATTCAGAAAATATCCTGAAGAAAATACTTAAAAATCAAGAAAATAGTAAAGAAAAATCATTCATCCAAACGGTGAAAACCACTACGGTGGCACCTTAGGTAAGAACGATGGTGAAAACCTAGAAAATAGGCACCACTCGTAAAGGCTATGGCTCCATTGTCTTTCAGCCTTATTGCGATCACAGTCATTGCATCCATTCATCCGTTATTCAAACCATGGCTTGTCATTGATCTGCAATCGGGGTTAGTACTTCATGTGTCCTGCATCCCGCTTTCATAGCAACATCTAACTGGGGGCAATAATCTTAAACTATTGATGGAAGTGGGTTCTACATTACTTGTGATTCATTAAGTTCCTTATTCAAAATTGGCTGGAAATAATATTAAAAACATTCAAAAGCACTCACAAAATTCAAAAACATTCAAAACACTCACAAAACCCAAAAACATGATAAAAAAAAAAATCAATAAAAAGCATTGCAACATATCTTATTCTTTATACATACAAATCACAAAAGACACCAAACAAACATTTTGAGCTACTCAAACGATGATCACTTATCAAGTCAACCAACCAATCAAAATATCTACACACAACTATCTTCACAAGGACGCTTCTTTCCTCACAGATAAGACATGGTAACATTTTCTTTGACATGAAAATTTTGTTTAAGCTAATAAGTACTCGGTCGGTTTTTTATTTATTTATTTATTCATATCAGGTTCCTACGCTACTCCAGGATATCCATAAGTGATTAGAGTAGTCGGGATGGCTCCTGATATCTTTTTCTTTGTTTGTTGTCTATGGATTGTTCCAATGAAGCTCTGGGGCATGTACTAATGGTGTCTACGTGGGAATTTCACTAAGCTATGTGATCCTATGCAAACTATAGTCATAGACCACTATGGCTTACTGACTACAACGTATACCTTGACCATTTGCGCATGAACCATAATGGAGGGTAATTTTCCTTGTCTGTGATACTTACTTACGGGTGAAATAATCAAACTTGGTTCCTGCTACCTCAACCAAGAATGATACTACCATGCTCGATGATGAAAATAAAGCACTATGAATAATCTATGGATCATCATTTCATCTCATCTGTATATATTGCATTTCATTGCACTCTATCCATCCATAAATCCATATAACTACATATCATTCATACATAGTCATGACAATGTATAATCTATTTTTCTCCTCTTACATAGGAATGGGTCCTAGGTCCTCCATACCTTCTATATAACATTGAATCACCCCCCTCACCCTCCCCATCTTGATCATCAGCATCACATACCCTACATTGTTCCCATCAACCCAATCAAACCAAATTCATCACCATCCATCTCTAACAAGAGGGGTTGCACTTCCCATCCTAGGTCATCCTATAAGCCAAGCCAATTACTCTATCTACTCAGGCACATTGACTCACGCACACCTAGACTAGCAACAGATACTTTTTGATCAAGTATCTTTGGGTCTCAACAGGTAATCGATCATGGTAAACCTAGACTACAACAGGCATTTATCACAATGACCTCGTCTCAACGGAGCTGATATGATTCACCACAAACAACCTACAATGCAAACACTACCAATTGATCCACCAATCAAACACAATCAACACGGACAATTACATCAATTGTCTAAGTCTCAACGAGTATTTCGCTTCAGATACCTTGACTTCATCGGGCAATTACATCGATTGTCTAAGTCACAACATGTCACTTTGATTCACTTACTCAGACTTTATCCTATCCAAGCGAACAACTGACATCAATTGTCATGCTTTGACTCAACCGGGCCAATTCAATCAATTGCACTAGATTGTCCAACCAATTTTGATCAATTGTATAGTATCAATCAAAAGCACAAACACCGCATTTGCATCGTATCTCCTGCATGACCTAAGGGTACTCATTGGCTTGTCATTTCTTCGTATTCACTCCTTCTTCTCTCATTCTTTCGTCATTATTGCTAATTTCTTTTATTCTACCTCCCCTCCACTTCTCATTCTTTTTTTGAGAGATCGCACGATTTTTCGAAACTTTTCGGCCCATCTCTTGAGGGGGCATACCACCCACTAAATTAACATTTATGGGGCATATTTCTTCACACCTATTTTTCTTTCTTTGAAACGACGCAATAAACCGCACCGTCTCAAAGAGGGGCAAATGTAGTCACATAAATTTGTCCACTTAATTAAGTGAATATTTAATATTTATTTGATTATTTAAACCATCAGTCATCAGTTAATTAAATTAATATTTAATTAATTCATCCTCAAACTCTTCTCCTATTAATTAAATAAATTATTTATTTTATTTAAATTAATTCATTAAGCCACACTCTAACAATTAATTAAATGAATAAAGCATATTTTTTTAATTTAACCCCCTTTCCTCACTTAAATAAATAAATAAAATATTTATTTAAATCCCTAAACTCCCCCACCCCCCACTTTGCATTCTCCTACAAATGCAAGTTGCACCTATTTAGTTGAAACAAATGAATTTTATTTTACTTAAAATCCTATTTTCTCTCACTCACCAAACCCACTAGACTCTTCTAACCCATTCTATATTCTTCTAATCCATTCTAAAATTAGCCTAATCCCATCCCCTAATTATTGTGACATTCCTAAGAAACTTGAAGTCACTTCTCAAAGCTTCCAAATTCTTTGAAAAGCATTAAATGCTTTATGTCTCCAACATGCTAACCCCTAAAGTCTTCCAAACCATCAATGGTTCTTACATGACCATTTATGGCTCTTACATAACCATTAATGGTTAAACTCAACTCACCCACATGGTTAGAGACTTTCCTTCTAACTCAACCTCCATTTAACTCATGGGTCTCTCCAAGCATTCATTGCTTTGACCATGGTTATCCCCACTAACTCTTGCACAAGAGTTTGTTCATTAGTTAAAAGCATTACTCACTAGATAAAGGCTTTATTCATTCAACTCAAGCCTAACCTTACCTCCCAAGCTAACCTTCATGTCATCTCAAGAATTTAATGCTTCTTCCCTCTCCTCTCAAGTCATCTCATGGTGACATTTGTCATCCTGGGATTGGGTTGAAAACCCTCACATGGATCATAAACCCATCAATCTTGACCCTTGTTGAGATTACTCAATCTCAACCATCCATTTCTCTATTTTTCCTATAAATTGAGCCCATTCCTTCTTAATCCAGATCCATAAATCTTGTATGCATCTAACCTATACTAAAATTGAGAGAGCATTTTAGGAAGCAAATCATATCTAAATTGTTATTTTGGCTAAAATCAATATAGATTAATTAGGTATTTTCTCATATCTAGTTTGCTTGCATTTGCATAGTCTTTTATCTTCATTATTCATAAATCTTGAATCTCCATAAGACATCCATAGTAGAGCAAAAAGATGAGGGCTACACTCATGTGGTACTTGGAGAGGAGAGGAACAAGGGAGGAGCAACTATGAGCATGTTTGAGAGCATTTGGGAGGGTTTAGTGTCTTTTCTCCGTTTTTGTATGCCTTCTATAATATGTTTGATATCTCTCTTGATATGCATGCTTAGGATTGTAGTTTCTTTTGTATTTCGTTTATGATTGATACTACTAACACTAACGTTTGACTTGTCTTGTGTTCCTAACATCCTTTTTGCAGTGCATCAGAAACTACAAAGAAATAACATGTTTTCCTTGCATAAAAAGCAATTATTAAGTACTCAAAGGAAAAACCAAAGCTACAATCAAGTTCCAATTGAAGGAAATTTTCTGCGTGCGTGTTTTTATGGATAGCAATGGCATGGAGGAAAATAAAAAATTTGAGACTACAACAATGAGCTAAAATTGGGTATATATAAGGTAAATCACCAAGATATGTGATCTTACAACTAATTTGAGAAAAAAGGGATGTGCTAACATGTGTGCACAACATCTCCATTGAATTAAAAATTACAAAGAATAGTAAAGTAGTCATAAATATTTGATCAATGAAAAATCTCTTGTTTATTGGTTAACAATACTATGAGTTGATAATGGAATAGTTAGTTAAATGACATGCTAACAAACTTGCCTCCTCCACATCTACAAAATCTAACACTATCTAATAAGATTAAAAGGTTAATGTGATACATGTTTCCTCATGTACATATTCCCCCTTTATTGGATACTGAACAAACTTGTCTATATAGTATTATATCCCTGGCCTTACACTAACCCTAACCTTGATTCTAAATCAAACCATAATCTTGACGCTAACAAATAAGACATCTCAATGATCATGGTCAAATCTATTCATTGTAAGCTATCTCAAGTGCCTTTGTAGACATGTATGCAAAATGCAGAAGCATTGGCAAGACAAGTGAATTATTTTAAAGAATAACTTCCAAGCAAGTGCAATTGACAAGTGTGAAATTAAATTCTACAACCTTTACAAGCATCCTCTGGCATGTGCCAAATTTGTAAACACTTCCTATCATCCAGGTGTTTTGAAAGTGAAAGCTTAACAAGTAATTTTGCTTAACATATATAGTGTCAAAATAGATATATATAATATTTGATTAAATTTAAGAGTATTAATGCCTTCAAATAGAATTAGTTCTAGATCCATCACCTCAATAATATTGCAATTTTTTTGAACTCTCGGTTTTCTAATATTCTAATTTCCTTTTAGAAATTTTATTGAACTTTTTTTTTATTCTACTGAATGCAAAGTTTCGCCTTATGTTAGCAGTTGTTTTTTCATAAATTTGGTCATGAAGCATTGATTTGTTTGTTGTTTTATTTGATATGTTTGTTGTGACACTCTACTAAGTTATTGTATGTAGTTGGGTTAGTTCCATCATCATAAATCATTTTGTACAATTTATATTTTCAAATTAATTTATTTTTACGTTACAAATAATTATCACTAATAAGAGCAGTTTTTACATTTATGATTTTTCACCCTCCAATCTCCAATATATTATTCAAAGTATATTTTACTATCAGTGTAACCCTTACACCTTATTTTGGTGCAAATGCTAGTATATAACTTTGGATGTAGACCCAAGGCTAAATTCAGTAAGGTAGAAATTATATGCATGAAATTCTTCAACATTTAGGGAATACTTCAGTATTGACTATTTTTTTATAAAATTATAATTATTATAATCTTTTATAATTTATTAAATTGCTAAACTTTTCCAATGAAGTCAAAATGTATTTAACAATTTCTTACTCCTCTTTAAACCTTGCATGGAATATCACATCAATCTCATATTATTTTGCATCATGCTACAAGCCCTTCAAATCAAATTAGCTACACGAAAAGAAAAATTCAAGGTATGCCAATATATAATAGGGGAGCGTACTTGCATGCAACTGTGCTAAAATGAGTGAAACACTAATGTTAGTATGGGTCACTTTGGATAAGGACAAATTTAATTGTTTTTAATTGGGTCCAATTTAAATAATTTCCATCACATTTAGTTTTGATTAACTATTTAATAAGACAATATTATGTTGCATCAGGCTACAAGTCCTTTAAATTAAATTAAATTAGCTACACACAAGGAAAATTCAAGGTATGACAATCTACAAAGGTCCCCGTACTTGCATGCAACTGTGCTAAAATGGGTGAAACTCTAATGTTAGTAGGGGTCACTTTGGATAAGGACAAATTTAATTCTTGTTAATTAGGCCTAATTTAAATAAATCTTGTCACATGTAGTTTTGGTTAGTTATCTTAAATGCGAGTATGATTTATAGGCTAAACTTTTTTGGGGCAGAATCTTGCCTCATTCTTTATGATTTAAAAGCTTTGCATTGAACAAGACCTGACCTCTAATAGGCTCATTTAGAACTATTTAATTTCACCATCAGACTAATTGAATCAAATTTTTTTTATTGCTATTTTATATTTGTAAATTAGTTTATTTGATTAAGTTGTATTACTATTTTGTTAATCTAAATATTAATACATTTTTCAAATAATAATTTTGTAACATCAAATATTAATTTTCATTCAAGTAATATTTGATTAAATTGTTTTCATTCAAATAAGATCGATTCCAATTCATCAAAATCCTCTTCGGGCAAACAATAAATTTCAGTCAAATGGTATAGTATCTACGAGTTCAGGTTTTCATTTCAATAAGTGGTTTTCAAAGCAACTGACCGGTATTTTTAATTCAACTTTCAGTTTGATACCAAAGTTTTTTCTGCTTACCCGATTGGAAGAAAGATGTACATATATTATTATCATTCAAAGTTGAACATTGACACACATTCACAAGGTAACTAAAATCCCAGTCAAATGACCTACAATAAGACTGTTGTTGTGTAGTGTTGATCTCTTGGTTGGAGACACAAAGAAAATGAAAGACCAAGAATATCTTTAACATATTTGTGTGCATAATAGTTCTATATGTCCAAATCATGGAAGGCACTTGCTGGAAATCCAAAACAACTACTACAAGGGCGATTATTTATAGAAATGACTAAATCCACCAATGTTTAGGGTCTCAAAAAAGGTACAATAATTATCAATCTGCTCCGCTATAGGAGAATAACTCATGGGAAATTCAAGTAGCGTTGACCATGAATTCGGATACTCATGAAATCCACCTTTTCTATATCACAAAAAAGTTCAGAAAAACTATCACATGCTTGCAATCTGCCATCCTCCAATGAATCTCTTTCATTTGGGTATTCCTTTTCACTTACCTGCTTTGGAAAAGAATGCTCGTCAACAGCCACCATGGCGTGGGAGTGATTCGTTACAGATTGAGCTTGAACTATACTCTTCTTCTTCTTTGAATAGACTGTATCGGTCAACTTATGAAAAGGAAATTAATGGAGATAAGAACGAGCCTACACCAGCCACCTCAACAGTCAAATCTTACCTTGGTTGTGTCGAATGAAAACCAACGAACAACAAAATTTCCTGACCGTGAAAAAGTCTGACGTGAGACAATTTTCCGATGGCGGGGTACCCCCATAGGGAATATCCTATCGACTAATTATATAATTTAATAATATATAATATATTTTAATATTATTTAAAATAATATAATATATTATCTACTAATATATAATATTATAGTATTATTTATTATAATATAGTATTAATTTGATTTAATAATAAATAATACATTGTAGTCACCTAAAATTGATCTTTAATTAAATAATTATTTATTAATTAATTAATTATTTTATCCTAATGTCTTTTATTAATTAATTAAATATTTCATTTATTTAATTAATTCATTAGCCTCTTCCAATATTAATTAAATAATATTT